>NC_056748.1:935352971-935490471 GCF_019279795.1 Protopterus annectens | reverse complement strand
GGTGTTTACCTTACAGACATAAGGTATTGGGGTGGATTCTCACATGGTGTAATTAGTTCGGCTTAAACGGCCCACAAGGGCAGTTAGCTTAATACTAATCTATGAACCTAGATTCTTCTTCACACAGATGGATGTAAAAAGAAAACAAAAATGGCGGAAAATAACAAATAGTCCCATGCTTCATCGCTATCCCACCTTGTATAAACAAAAAGGCATAATCATATAGAGATAAAGTACAGTTGTGTACACTTACCATAAATGTAGATGCTCGAGTGTATTCACTGTTGCAGTCATCACATTTGGGTTATCCCTGCCAGGGTAGCCCTCGGCTGGCCTGAATACCAGAGACTTAGTATTTCTGCATCGGTTGCTGTTGCTTGAGAAATGACATCAGGTCGTCAGTACTATAAAGTAAGGCAGCCGACGCCATTACATCAGTTTTTCTTGCCCTAACCTGTCAGGCGCCCCAAAGTAGGAGACCAGGTTCTGGTGGAAGAACCCCACCAGTGGAAAATAAATACCAATATGTCCCTTGTAAGGAAAGAGAAGAAAAAAGGGGGATGGAGGGAGGGAAACCAGGACTGCAACAGTGAATACACTCAAACATCTAGATTTATAAGTGTACACAACTATATTATGTTCTTCGTGTTTCACTGTTGCAGTCATCACATTTGGGTAGATTCCAAAAGCTGAAGAAATGGGTGGAGGCAGTCAAGGAAACTAGGGGCTGGCTAGGATGCCCTGCAACACTGCAGAGGCAAACTCTGCCCTGGATTTGGGGAAGAGAGGCAGGTGATCATGCTTATTAAAAGTGTAAACAGATGTCCAGGTGGCAGCCTCCAGGATGTCCCCAGGGGAGACTCCTCTGAGGAAAGCTGCAGAGGTGGAGGCTGCTCTGGTGGAGTGTGTCCTGACACGCTTGGGGGGAGGCTTTCCATGCTGTTTGTAGCAGAAGTGGATGCAGTGTGCTATCCATTTGGAAATGGTTTGCTTGGAGATGGCTTTGCCTTATGCCCCTGTAGAAAGCTAACCAGCAATTGATCAGACTTTCTGAAGGATTTAGTCCTGTCCAGATAGAATCTGAGCTGTCTGTGCACATCCAGAGAGTGAATAATCCTTTCCCCTTGTTCTGGGGATTAGGAAAGAAGGTGGGCAAATTAATGGATTAGTTGAGAGCCACAATGGACACCACCTTGGGCATGAAGGATGGGTTAGTTCTGAGGGATACCCTGTCTGCATGGAAAATGATGAAGGATTCCACAGCCATGACTACTTGCAACTCAGAGACTCTTCTGGCTGAAGTGATGGCCAGAAAAGAATGCCGTCTTCCAGGAGAGAAATTTTAACACTGCAGAATAAGCTGGTTCGAAAGGGGGCAGGGTGAGCTTTTCCAAGACAAAGTTAAGGTCCCAAGCTGGTGTTGGTGCCCTTCTGGGGGGGCCTCAAGTTGCTAGCCTATCTGAGGTTCCATTTGATCTAAAGGTGTGAGAAAAGGGGCTGCTCAGTGGGAAAATGGGCAGAAATAGCAGAGGCATGAATTTTTATAGAGGAGAAAGAGAGGCCACTGTGTAGTACGTCAGCTAAGTAATCCAGGATGAGAGGGATGGAGGGCTGTGCCATATTGGTTCCCTTAGCCTAGATCCAGCTGCAGAACCTCTTCCATTTATCTGCATAAGACTTTCTGGTGCTAGAATGTCTGGCCTCACAGATAACATCCAGAACCTGTTTACTTAGGATGGCAGATTGGTTCGGGGTTAGGGAATAAGCCAAGCTGCCAAATTGAGTGTCTGTAATTAGGGATGCATGAATCCCACTTCCCTCTGGGTCAGGAGGTTTGGAATCTGAGGAAGACGCCATGGAGGCAGCAGGGACAGGCTGCGCAGCAAGGGGTACGAGTGTTGTTAGGGCCAGTCTGGAGCTATAAGAATGGTCCTTGGTTTTTCCTCCCTTATTTTGAGCAGTACCCTGGGGATGAGAGGTAGGGGAGGAAAGGCATAGACTGATAGACTGACCCAGGGGAAGGACAGGGCATCTGACTTTCCCCAAGCCATGCAGTGATGCTCCCTTGTGCAGAATTTGCTGAGCTGATGGTTGGTGTGGGAGGCAAAGAGGTCGACCTTCCGGGTTCTCCATTTCTGAGTTATTAGTGTGAAGGTACTTCTGTTGAGCTGCCACTCGTGTGGGTCCAGAAGATTTCTGCTTAATTAGTCTGCCAGAGAGTTGAGAGAGCCTGGTAGGTATTGTGCTAACAGGTGTAGTTGCATGGAAGAGGCTGTGAGCCAAAGGGTCATGGCCATCCTGCATAAAGGGCAGGAGTGAGCCGCTCCCTGCTTGTTGATGTACCACATCACAGTAGTGTTGTCTGTTTTGATCAGGAGAACCCCTGGAGAGAGAAGGGGTTTGAAAGCTATCAAGACGTGCTGCACAGCCATCATCTCTTTTAGATTGATGAGCAGAGGGATTTGTTGTGGGCTCCATTGGCCCTGTATGCACCTGCCGTCCAGTTGTGCACCCCAAGCATAGTCTGATGAGTCTGTGGTGAGGGTCTGGGCGGTGGGGGGTGGGGAGAAGGCCAGTCCCTTGTTGTGGGAGCATGCTGTTGCCCACCAAAGAAAATCCTTTCTGAGGCAAGGAATTATAGGTAGAAAAGTTTCCAGGTCTTGAGAGTGTTGACACCAAAAGCTCTTTAGGTACCACTGAAGTTTTGCCATGTGCAGTCTGGCATATGGAATGAGTAGTATGCAAGATGCCATGAACCCCAGAGATTGCAGGATCTTCCTTATAGATAGCTGGGGTCTGGTGGCTAGTTGAGAGAAATAGGCTGTCAGGAAAATTTGTTTCTCTGGTGTAAGGTGTGCCATCTGGGATGCTGTGTCCAGACTTGCTCTCAAGTAGACTACCCTTTGGGTGGGCACCTGTTTGGATTTCTTTTCATTGACTGTGTACTCTAGGGAGGTTAGTAGGGACTTTACGAAGGCCAGGTGGCTTGAGCAGCTTTTCCTGGCTGTCTGCCTGAATAAGGCAGTTGTCTACGTATGGGTAAATTTGAATAATTCTTTGTCTGCAAAAGGCAATGCCTGGAACCAGACATTTTGTGAAAACTCTGGGAGCAGTAGATAAGCCAAGGAGAAGCGCAGAGAACTGAAAGTGTTGCGATCCTGCCCTGAAGTGGAGATATTTCCTGCATGACTCCCTGATAGGAATGTGGAGATAGGCCTCTTTTAGATCTAGGGTGGCTAGCAGCTGCTGGAGGGTGAGCATTTTGAATTTTGGGATCACTAGGAAGGTGTTTAGAATGGATAGATCCAGGATGGGGTGCCAAGTGCCCTCTTTTTTGGGCACCAGAAAACGTCTGGAGTAGAAACCTCGGCCTATCTGTTCTGTTGGAACATGCTCTACTACCCTTATAGAGAGCAGGGAAAGGATGAGAGTTTGATCTTCTGCCCACTAATTTGTTGGTAGATCTGGGAACCCTTTTGGGGTTGGAAAGGTGTGGAAGGAAAATCTGTATTCCTTAGACACAATGTTCAGAACCAATTGGTCCTTGATAATGGTGGCCCAGGTGCTTGAGTGAAAGTAGAGTTTTATTCCTGGGGTAAGTGAAGGTGGGCAGAGGTGGGGGGGGTGATGAGTCATTGAGTTCGTTCCAGAAGGGGGTGGCTTAGAACTCCCTGGCTTTGAAGTGGAAGTACTCCACTGCTTAGATGTCTGCATTCCCTGGGGTTGCTGTCTTGGGGGTCTGTTTCCTCGGGGCCTAGGGTGGGCCGGTTTACTTGGAGCAGGAAAGGACCAGTGCTGCTGAACCTAGGGGACTGGACCTGTAAGAAATCCTTAACTGTTTGCATAGATTTTGCTTTTTCTTCCATCTTTTTTAAGACCTCTTCTGCCTTAGTGCCAAATAAGTTATCTTTGTGCAAGGGGGCATCAAACAATTTAGATTTGACATAGTCTGGCAGGGGTTTTTCTCATTACAGCCGAGTGACGTCTACAGGCATTTCTGGAGTTACCTCCTACTGCTCCTCTAGGCGTCAAATATTGTCTGTTCCTATTTACATTAATAATTCCAAAACCATGCTACACACAAGGTATCAGAATATTTTATCATTAAGCATATATGAATGCAAACACAACTGTATTGATATATGACCTCTGTCAGTATTTGTTAGAAGTGTAAGGTGATAACGTCATCTTTTTAAAGGCTGAAGCCACACCCACTGGGAGTTAAAGGTACACACTCAAAAGAGCTCTGCTGGAGGGAATGAGTTAAGCCATGCATGTCTTCCAATGACAGATCCAGTGATTGCTGCCCTGCAAGAAGCTTCTAGGGCATCAAAACCACAGTGTAAAGTATGTTTAGTTACTTGACCTGCAGAATGCATTAAGTCTTGGAAATCTTTACATTCTGCCCAAGCAGGAAAGGAAGACATTTTTTGTTTAAGGAGTTCCAAGGTATGTTACTGAAATTTTAGCATATGGAACTGACAATTTAGTGCCCTGATAGTAAAAGTAGCTGAGATGTATACTTTTTTACCCCATCTGTCCAATACTCAGGAATCCCAGTCTGAGGGGGTGAGATTCTTAGCAGAGGTTGCTTTACTCCCTTTTGGCCCTTGAGAAATGACCTCAGGGTTAGCTGTTGGATTTTTAAAAAGATATTTGTTTGAGTCAGGGACTCTATAGTACCAGTCTGGTTTTCTGGGAGCAGGAAGTAGGGGGTCAGGAGTCAAGCTGGATTAGTGGAAAACATCCTCCACAACATCCACGACTGGGGGGATGGCCAAGGGTCTGTGTTGCGGAAGATCTAGGAATTCTCTGAGTCTCTTTTTAGACTGAGGATAGTCCTGACTCTCCCAATGGAAATGCTCCCTTAAAGTATGCAGGGTTTCCCCACAGGAAAAATCGTCTGGGGAGAGGGTGAAGGAATTGAGTCCTTTGCATCAGAATCCTCATAAGTGGAGAGGGGTTGCATGTCTTCATAGTCAGACGCATCAGATTCATCTGACTCTTGTTCAGATAAAACTACAAAGGACAGATCTCTTTTCCTTTTGAAGGGGGTAGCTTGGCTTCCCCTGATCAACATGATAAGGTCTTCTGCTATTTTAAGCATTTGAGACTGAGGCAGGGTAGCAGGTGCCTGAGAGTGGGTCGTCAGTTTCTTGGGTGTGGTTTGAACCCTGGGCCTAAGAAACTCTGTCGTTTTTGAAAGAACCGTAGTCGCGAAAGAAGACGTCTGTTTGTGTTGAGATTTGGTAGTGCGAAGGACTTCCTCGGAAGCTGGTACCTGCTTAGTGGCTCCGGACCTATCCAAGGTAGAGATGACTGCAGGATCCTTAGTCGAAGAGTTTTGCAGCATAAAGGGTCTCAGTAGCGGCCTGTGAATCAAGTGAAGCGGGCTTCAGGGGCTGCAAAAGCACCTCACTAAGTACCAGAGGACTGACGACTAGATTAACAGAAGCGTAGTCGGAAGGTTTGGACCTGTGCAGTCTGTCTCTGTCTTTATCTTTACGTTTATTTCGGAAGATCTGCTGCCGGATGAATTTCTGAAACCATATCGGAATTCGAGGACTGTAAACAAAAATATCTGGCTACAATAAGGGCCAGATGACGGATAGTTCTGGCATTGAACAAAGCACAGAAGCAACAACGGGGGACATCATGGTCTGGGGCCTAAACAAGTGACGCAGTAAGAGTGGAAGTCTCGATGTGGTATTTGCTTTCCACAGGCGAGACAATTACTAACTTTTTCCGACATCGGTTAGTGCAAGAAAAAAGGATCCCCAACAGGGTACTTAGCTTTAGAAGACTTCAACTTCAATTGGGTAGACAAAAACTTAGGTAGCAGCCGTCTAGCACTCGTGTGAACTGCTTCTGCTTCGGGCGCCACAACAAGAAAGACTGATGTAATGGCGTTGGCTGCCTTACTTTATACTTCTGACGACCTGATGTCAGTCCTCAAGCAACAGCAACTGATGCAGAAATACTAAGCCTCTTGTATTCGGGCCGGCCGAGGGCTACCCTGGCAGGGATAACCCAAATGTGATGACTGCAACAGTGAAACATGAAGAACATCTTTGTATAATAAAAACTGACAACTAATGAAAGTCCATTGTGTTCACTTTATGAAGTCTTTTTTCCTTCACATCAAAAAAAGCTTCACATCTTATATGTTGACTCACAAACTGAAAAGCAAAGCATACATGTGAAGAAGAGGCAGTCTGTTTTTGTCCTCTTTATAGAAATTGCTGGTATAATCCGATTTTATAGGTGTTCTCCTTGGTATTGCTCTCTCCTTTTTCTTCTGTTTTGATTATCAGGTAAGAGTTCTCTTAAGACTCATCACTATCAACTCTGGTCACAAACAGCCAAGAAAGCTGGGGATAACTGCATTATAAGAATAAACACACTGTATGACAGAACTTAAAAGTCAGTAATTTCTGTGGATGAATCAAACAGAAGACAAGCATGTTGGGCAGAATGAACTACATACCTCATACGGCCAAGAAACCAAGAGAGGGCCACAAAATAGTGAGAAGTCTCAACTTAAAAGACAATGCTCTTCTGTAAAAGGTATGGCATTACGATAGACCTGACCACAAGTTCTTTTAACAGTTTCATAATGTGCACCCAATGACAGAACAATCTGTAAACATATCTTACCATTTAAAGCAAACTTCTACGTTAGTTGACTTCTGCTTATGACTTGACAATGACCATTATATGTTTTTCTTACTTCACTATAGGTGATGACATTCACATTTAGGTATTGTTCCATTTCCGTGGTTGTGCTACTCTTGAAGATTTCTTGAACAGATCCTCCCTCAAAGTTCTGACACTGAAAAAATATAAACCTACATTTCCTTTTTATTCCCTTAAAGTTTTGGCCTTTCCACTTCCCTGAAACTTCTTTGGGTCATTGCTTGCTTGACATAATCATTCTACCCTCACTCTACACCTCCTCTACACAGTTCAACAGAGGACGCCCAATTTAAGTCTTCAAAAACAATCACACACAAAAAGACAGCAACTCTGACCGCTGGTATGGATGGACAGTATAGTGTTCCCCAAGTTAAGCCTATATGATCAGATAAGTTCACAAACTTACTCCATGGAATCACAATATGGTCTTTTTCACAAAGGGAAGCAAACCAACCACAGATACTGCCTAAGGTAAATGGTTAGCCTACAGATGGTTGCTCAAACCACCTGCCTAGTACTAACCTAAGAAACTAGAGTTCAGGTGAAGCACAATTCATGGAAGAGATGGTCTTACCCATACCTAGTAGGATGGATGCGCAATGACACTATGTCTCCACCCAGCTCCCCCTGATGCAGTCATGCACAAGTCTAGCTGCATGTGTTTTTTTGGGAGGGGAGACTTCTATTCTCCATTATGGCTTTTTCTGGATTTTTGCTATAGTCTGAACCCATGCCCCTAAAAAAAAGTGGGCAGTGCTTATTGTTTACAGCTGGAACTTTTTTGATACTGGCCTGCTCCCCAAAGCCCAAGACCTCTCAAAGCCCTGGCCTTTGATATCACAGGCAGATATATCTCCACTGTCTCACAGGCAAGCAGTACATATTCTACATTTTTCAACATGGAGCCTTGTAATGAATTTAACAAATCACAGTGTGAAGCTGAGAACATTTTCAGAGTCAACTATGCATAAAAAAAATCTTTCAACAGTGCTCATAAAAATGTCTGAGACTCCAGTGACAATGGCCTGACTAGTGACTTAGGGGCTAGATTGTCAGTGGGGGGATTTGACTGAGCGACTACAGTCTGCTTTCTGAGATGGAACAGACCCACCACTGGAGATCAAGGGAATCTAAGTTTCTTTTTGTAAGCGGCAACTAAAGGGTGAGCACGGGTACCTTTGGCTGTGTACATGGAAGCATGTCCTTGGCTGGAGACATCTAAAAATAATACAGTGCTGGTTTCCTGTGGTTTTTCTGTCTTCTAGAGGGTCACGCAAATGCTATGGCCACAGGATCAAGCCTTCCACCCCAACAGTTAGTAAACAAGGTCCCATCCAATGATGGGATACATCACAGTGGTCCACTTAAAAACATGGTCTGGAGGGGGAGGGCCAGCAGTGACCTCAAGAAGTCAGCAGGTTTTATGTGGCAGCAATGGTTCAAGACTGAGAAATACAGTCAATGCCTACTTCTTTACACTAACAACATGGGGGGGGGGGGAGATGGATGCAAAAAGATAACGTTAAGGAACAGCAAAGCCACAGTGATGCTGTTTGCCTCTACAAAGACCCACTTCACTTATTTAGGCTGCAATATTCAATATATGGAGAACAGGTCTAATCAAAAATCAATAAGTCCCAGACCTTCATGGCAATTAATCTATTCAAAGAGTTGTATTTACAAGCACTGGGTTCCCTGCCAGTCTAATTATCAATGTCCCCCCATTCCAGCATATGGTAACAACAGTCAGTGGCCCTCGTTTTCCCTTTCATGCAGCCGGAAGGAAATATATTATAAGGATATGGAGCACATGGGCACCTATATGGTCCAACACAAGAAGCAGGGTGAACTTAAACATATAATGCCAATATTAGTGTTAACCCAGCCACTGGGGAGGGTTGCGTCAGGAAGGGCATCCGGCGTAAAACATGGCCAAATCATTCATGTGGACACCAGTAAATATTTACATACCGGATCGGTCGAGGACTGGGTTAACAACGACCGCCACTAGCACTGTTAGCGAACAGTGTGCTGGCGGAAATTGGGCTACTGTTGGCCGAGGGAGGAGAGGAGGGGGAAGGCATGGCCGAAGGCAGAAAGAGAGGAGAAAGGCTAGGACTGTGGTAGTGAGGGTCAGAACTCTGAATGTTTGGCAGTATGACTGGTATAGGGAGAGAGCTAGCCGATATGATGGACAGAAGGAAGGTTGGTATATTGTGTGTGCAAGAGATCAGATGGAAGGGGAGTAAGGCTAGGTGTATCGGAGGTGGGTTCAAATTGTTTTATCATGGTGTGGATGGGAGGAGAAATGGCATAGGAGTTATCCTGAAGGAACAGTATGCTAAGAGTGTTTTGGAGGTGAAAAGAGTGTTGGATAGAGTGATGTTTATGAAGCTGGAAATTGATGGTGTAATGATGAATGTTGTTAGTGCATATGCTCCACAAGTTGGGTGTGCGATGGACGAGAAAGAAAAATTTTGGAGTGAGTTGGATGAAGTGGTGATGACTGTACCCAAGGGTGAGAGAGTGGTGATTGGAGCAGATTTCAATGGGCATGTTGGTGAAGGGAACAGAGGGGATGAGGAAGTGATGGGTAGGTATGGTGTTAAACAAAGGAATGTAGAAGGTCAAATGGTAGTGGATTTTGCGAAAAGGATGGACATGGCTGTGGTGAATAGGTATTTTAACAACAGGGAGGAGTATAGGGTGACATACAAGAGTGGAGAAAGATGCACACAGGTGGATTATATCTCATGTAGGAGGGCCAGTTTGAAGGAGATTGGAGACTGTAAAGTGGTGACCGGGGAAAGTGTAGTTAGGCAGCATAGGATGGTGGTTTGTAAGGGGACGTTGGTAATCAAGAAGAGGAGGAGGAGGAGTGCGAGGGCAGCACCAAGGATCAAATGGTGGAAATTGAAAAAGGGTAATTGTGAGGTGGAGTTCAGGGAAGAGTTAAGACAGGCACTGGGTGGCAGTGAAGAGTTTCCAAATAGCTGGGTAACTACAGCAGAGCTAGTAAGGGAGACGGCTAGAAAGGTGCTTGGTATGAAACCTGGACAGAGGAAGGACGACAAGGAGACATGGTGGTAGAATGAGGAAGTACAGAAGAGTATACAGAGAAAGAGGGTGGCAAAGAAGAAGTGGGATTGTCAGAGAGATGAAGAAAGTAGACACGAGTATAAGGAGATGAGGTGCATGGCAAACAGAGAGGTGGCGAAGGCTAAGGATAAGGCATATGAAGAGTTTTATGAAAAGTTGGACACTAAGGAGGGAGAAAAGGACCTGTACCGATTGGCTAGACAGAGGGACCGAGCTACGAAAAATGTGAAGCAGGTAAAGGTGATAAAGGATAATGAGGGAAACATACTTACAAGTGAGGAGCGTGCATTGAGCAGATGGAAAGAGTACTTTGAGGGGTTGATGAATGAAGAGAATGAGAGGGAGAGAAGGTTGGATGATGTCGGGATAGTGAATCATGAAGTGCAATGGATTAGTAAGGAGGAAGTAAGGATAGCTATGAAGAGGATGAAGAATGGAAAGGCTATTGGTCCAGATGACATACCTGTGGAAGCATGGAGGTGTTTAGGTGAAATGGCAGTGGAGTTTTTAACCAGATTGTTTAATAAAATTTTGGAAAGTGAGAGGATGCCTGAGGAATGGAGAAAAAGTGTTTTGGTACTGATTTTTAAGAATAAGGGTGATGTGCAGAGCTGTAGTAACTACAGAGGGATTAAATTGATCAGTCACAGCATTAAGTTATGGGAAATAGTAGTGGAAGCTAGGTTAAGAAGGAACGTGATGATTAGTGATCAGCAGTATGGTTTCATGCCAGGAAAGAGCATTATAGATGTGACGTTTGCTCTGAGAGTGTTGACGGAGAAGTACAGAGAAGGTCAGAAGGAGCAGCATTGTGTTTTTGTAGACTTAGAGAAAGCATATGACAGGGTGCCTAGAGAGGAGTTGTGGTACTGTATGAGGAAGTCGGGAGTGTCAGAGAAGTATGTAAGAGTGGTACAGGATATGTACAAGGGTAGTGTGACAGCGGTGAGGTCTGGAGTGGGAGTGACAGATGCATTTAAGGTGGAGGTGGGATTACATCAAGGATCAGCTCTGAGCCCTTTCTTATTTGCAAAGGTGATGGACAGGTTGTCAGAAGAGATCAGACAGGAGTCCCCGTGGACTATAATACTTGCAGATGACATTGTGATCTGTAGTGAGAGTAGGGAACAGGTGGAAGAGACTCTGGAGAGGTGGAGATATGCTCTAGAGAGAAAAGGAATGAAGGTCAGCAGGACTAAGACAGAATATATGTGTGTGAATGAGAGGGAGAATAGAGGAATGGTGAGGATGCAAGGAGTAGAGGTGGCGTGGCAAAGGTGGATGAGTTTAAATACTTGGGATCAATAGTTCAGAGTAATGGTAAGTGTAGAAGAGAGGTGAAAAAGAGAGTACAGGCAGGATGGAGTGGGTTGAGAAGAGTGTCAGAAGTGATTTGTGACAAACGAGTACCAGTAAGAGTGAAAGGGAAGGTCTACAAGAGGGTAGTGAGACAAGCTATGTTATATGGGTTGGAGACAGTGGCATTGACAAAAAGGCAGGAGTTAGAGCTGGATGTGGCAGAGTTAAAGATGTTAAGATTTGCACTGGATGTGATGAGGGTGGACAGGATTAGGAATAAGTACATTAGAGGGTCAGCCCAGGTTGGAAGGTTTGGAGACAAACCTTCCAACCTGGGCTGGAAGGTTTGGAGACAAAGCCAGAGAGTCAAGGTTACGTTGGTTTGGACATGTGCTGAGGAGGGATGCTGAGTATATTGGGAAAAAAGATGCTAAGGATGAAGCTACCAGGTAACAGGAAAAGAGGAAGGCCTAAGATAAGGTTTATGGATATGGTGAGAGGGGGCATGCAGGTGGTTGGTGTGACACAGCAAGATGCAGAGGACAGGAAGAAATGGAAACAGATGATCTGCTGTGGCGACCCCTAATGGGAACAGCCGAAAGAAGATGGCATAATGCTAATATTAGTGTTCCTATAAGTAGATAAAACACAGTCGGGGGAAAGAAAGAATGGTGAATGCAGACTCCTCAGGTAAGAGCTGCTATGTCAATGCTGAAACACCTTGGACATACTGAACGTTTCGGGCACTTTATGTTTGTGCAGCACTATAGTACTGGGGTTAGGACTAGAGTTAAGTTTAAGTTGGCTGTCTTGTTTAGTCTTATGGTTATGATCAGCACTACAGTTAAATCTGGAGTTAGGGCAGATCTCATGAGTAAGGTGGTGCAGGGGCCAAACACTATGTAGACAGCTACATTCTGATATTTTTGCTGTCAGGATGTTTACATCTGGATACATGTAGTATTCATTGTGCATTTCTGATATTTTGCATGTGAGGTAAATACTTTGTCTACTTTGTCTATTAGGCACTCCAGATACTTACTTTATTAAGGCACTCCAGATACTTACTTTATTAAGATGACATAACTTTGACAATTGTGAACTACACGTTCTGGTCTAATTTTAGACAATGTGCCAAGTAGAATTTGTCAGTCTACCAAACAAAGTTTCTATAGAAAACACAGGATTCAAGATACTTGAGCCTTGCTTTCCACAAGTAAGTGGATAGCTTTAAATAATTAAGAAACATACAGTTAGACTTAAGACTATGAAATTTAAACTGCCCTTCAAGGTTGAGAAGAAGCTAGCTATGCTGCTTACTGCTCATAATGCTAACGGTCATAAGTTCGGAAAAGCAAGAGGGTAGATGGTCGGATCACATCTCAGAGGGACAATTCCCACTTATGTGGGATGGGAATAAAAAAAAATTACAGTAATGGCCAAATCTTCCAGCAATGAAATGTTACGACAAATTAAGCAATGCAGACAGGAAAGTGGTGGATCCAAAGCCATGATGGACAGCAGAGAAGGTCTGTCTAGCAAGTTTATAAAAAAAAAAATTAAGAGTGATTAGCAGACTCTTTGCCGAGTTTTGAGGCACTTGTACGTCAAAGGAGAAAGATGCCAAAACATAAAGGTGATGCAATGCTGAAAGGATGAGACAGGAAATCTGCATGTTGCATAACATGAAATGAGAGAGAGAGGTGTTATGCCAGATTAAGTGCTGGACCTAGGTACACTTAATTCCTGAATTTGTGAAAATAATGGAAGGCCTAATATGCTTAATCCTCCCAAACACGGACTGAATAAGAACTGGTAACAGAACCAAAACAAGCGGCAGAAAAAAATTATTCTGATCTCAGAAGAACTGCTTACAAGGAGTGTCAACTCCAGCAGCTATGAGTATATTTAGGCATTTTCACTGTACAGTCTCTCTGAAACACTAAATGTCAGCTGTGCTCCAGTGGGAAAATTCACCTGTGAACAAGCAAAATGTTACGTGAGATTTCCTGTTTTAAAATACTTAAGGGAACCCCTCAGAATACAATTATTGGACTTTGTCAGGGGACTAAAAAAGCATTCCCTCCTGGGCAGGAGCTACACTTGTTAAAAGCATCTCATACACACCATGTAACAGTTCATTAACTGCAGTGAGTACAATCACAAAGCATCCATCTGTGAAGCTGTGCAAGCCTTTCTCCCCAAAAGAAGTAGGATTAGTACACATTTCTGTAAACCCCATCTGACTTAACCAGATTTATTACCAGAAAAGCATTAGATAATGATCTTAAGGATAAGCCAGGATGCATCAAAGGGACTTGAACTAGAAAAGCCCAAGCAAACAACAGGGAGCTTAAACCAGAAAAGCCCAAAGCAAATAACTGGAAGAAAAGTGTCAATGAACTGCAAAGACTGCTTTTCCATATTTTCCCAGAACATTTTAGCCTATTTTCATGGGTTAATTCACTGTTCTCCAGTCACTCGAAAATGTTCTAAAGAGTTCCCAATAGTAATGTACAAAAGGCAGCTGCACAGCTTAGCTCACAAAGTAAGGCACAAGAAAATGAATATAAGCACTGCAAAAAAGGGTCAGAGAAGCATCAGCGAGTCAAACCAAAGCAATATACAGGACAGCAGACATTCTTGGGACTATTAGAATCTGCCAGACGTATCAGACATAATATACTTAAAGCTAAATGATTAAATGCCTCTCAAACCTCAAGCTCAAAACAATGTATAACAAATGTTTTCTCACCTCATAACTTTGTTACAGCCCTCAAAAAATGTCAGTTTGTCTTTCCTTGTTTTGTTGACAAATAGTCCAACAAGGAGCTTTAGCAGCCAGTTACTAAATAAAGAAAAGTAAAATGTTATGTCGTATAATACTGCCTTCAAGAAAAATGTCTCCGCAGGGTTCTCAATACAGTGTTACAAAATCAATAATAAATCTTAGATGTGTCAATGGTGCAAAAGGCAGCACACTCTCACTTTTGGTGCAGAAGGCCGTGGGTTCTATTCCCACACCAGGTAGATGGATTCTTGACACTGCTGTGCAGTATAAAGAGGGTGCTGCATTTTTAAGTGTGTCTTCTGGATAAGACATTAATGGAGGTTTCATCTGCTTGACTTAGTGGTAGCTCAGGTGGATGTAAAAAAAAATCCCACAACACCTACTGAAAAAGAAGGGCAAGTGCTCAGATGCCTAGCCAAATTTCTCCCAGTAGTATAAATATCACTTCGGGTCTCTGATGAAAACAGGCCATTAGCCTAGTGGGACTATCCTGGTCAACAAAGGATAAACAAACAAAAAAACGTCATACACACAAAAATTTATGTTCATGAAGTTCCAACTTTATTGTTGTGTTCTGCATTCCAAGTTAGTCCAGCATAATCTTGCAATCATTAATCTGGTTCCACTCTTAAGCATCTGAATTCCATTTAGTTTTTGCTGTTAGTTGGTTTTTGAAATCATGTTATCTAGTTTATGTGAAGTGTACATTATATGGCTGTATTCTGACCAAAAGGGTTTCTGGCAAGGCAATGAGGCTGACAAGTTTGCACAAATGCTCCTCAACATTCCCTCTGCCTTAAAGGCCTTCAAACTGATAGTTCAGGCACAGTGTTTCCTGCAGTGAAAGTAGATTTTCAGTATACCCTACTCACGCATGACAAATCTCCTGGCCAAACAATGCCCTGGCACGACTCCACAGGCCTCCTTCAGAGAGGAACCATCAGAAGTATTAGAACAGCTGATCCTTGTCATGTCAACATTGTATCCAACTTTCAACAGCGAAATGCTATAACACATCTTTTGTACATCCTTCACACATTTTTTCATACACCTGTAGCTAACACTTCTCAATGTATATAATCAGAAAAGATGTGTATGCTCCATTCCATGGGAAATGGCTTGGTTTTAACATTTTCGAACTACGAGCAGCTATGTATAAAAATTAATGGCTGCTCCTTCATTTAGATACCTTTTCTATGGCAAAAGATGGTGTCTGTAATTATGTAAACAGTACGGGGCTGGACATAAACACACCATTCTTTTCAATGGGTTTGCCATCTACACTTAAGACATTAATCACTGGGATGACTCAGAAGTGGAGTGCAGGAGCTGGATGGTGCCAGTGAGTATCCCCCTCTACCTCTATTAAGGAAAGCTCATTATGCTAAAACCATTTCTCTGAATGAGGTCCTTGTGAGTATGAAGTGCCTAGCATCACCCTTTCTTGCCAACTGAGAGAGTATCCCCACCAACATGATGATGTGGTGATATCAGAAGGTGGTGCTTCCAGACAAGTTCAGTAAGAGCAGAAGTACGTAATGCAGTATGCACTGGAAATCAATATCTAGGGGGAGAAACTATGCAACACATCAATGTGAGTAGCTCCACATGCACTTACAAAGCATGCTCATTGCACAGAAACTTGTATACAAGTCAAAGCTAAAGGCCTTATTGCACAGTAATTAAGAACCAAGCAGATGTCCAGCGGAGGTTAATGAGTCAAAAGGCAAACAGGCTTAAAATTCCCCCTTTTTATTTTCAGGTGAGACTCCTCATCTCTGCCTCAGCTTGGTTATAAGTACACTAAGGATCTTCTGATTCACACCTTATGTCCATGTCATGAACAGGTCTTCCTGATGGGAAAGAATGTAGATTAATGAAGCAGCATCTATATCACTAGAAACAATACTAGCAAAATATGAAAAAAGTCCTTAACTGACCTGAAGAATATTTATAGCACTGAAGATAGTCCTGAGCTAAACTGCCCAAGAAAATACATTTTAATGGCATGACAACCCCAAACCCTAAGCCATAATGTTAAGGGCAAAAAGTGCTTCATGGTCATCTTTTTGCAAGGCAAATTCCAAATGGCTTGTAAAAATCTGCTTATGAATTGCTGACCAGATATAAAATGAACCTACAACTAGAACCATAAGGTTTTGGAAAGGCAGACCATGCACTTCACCGTTATATGTTTTCTTCCATTTTGCTTGCTGTCCTACAGGTTGCTGTACTCTAATAATGTTACTAGCCCTCACCTCAAGATTCTTTCCATGATGTTCCACAGCAGAATTATTAAACTAGAAAGGAAGTAATTCCCTGGAATTTTCCAATCCCCACCATTACAAGACTAACACAATTGCTGTCTTCCAAATCCACTGGCAGTTCTACATTAGCTATTGAAAACTCTCCAAAGGTAGGGGGGTCTGCTTCCACTATAAAGGGAGTCTGGGAGGCAGCCAATCTTGTTACTTGTCCTTTATCCCCAAGGGCAGCCAATTTCCACTGAACCGCCTCCCTGTCTATCTTGGTTTCTGTCTACCTCCTAGCACTGCAACTTCTACTTACTTTCCTTTATACAGGCTAAAACAAAATGAAAGACCAGTACCGCTCTGCAAAGGCCAACCAATTATGCCGCATCCTTTTCCCTAGCCTCCACATACCTTCAAAAGTCCACAGTTCCTTCCTCGATCTCTTCTGGTAACTCCTTTCAGTATCAGCTCTTGTTGCCATCATCACCTGTACAATGCTTATCAAATGTATCAGGACAGACTTCAACTGGCAATTACTGAATTCCAACAGAATGCCAGAATTAAATAACGAAGTTTAAATGTCAGTTAAAAAGTGTTGAAACACTAATTTGATTTTTAATGTATATTTTAAAGTGTGAATCATACATTTTTAATCATTTATTTTTCTGTCATCTCACTGGAAGTTTGTGCCAGCTGGCTTGTGCTTTTTGTTTATAAAAAGTACTTGTGTTTTAGCAATCACTCTAATGAAGTTCCAGGTGAGAGGAACTTGGTTATTTATGGAACACAATACTTCACTGCCATTTTTTCCTGAAAGAAGAAAGGGAAACAGCAGGTAAAACAACCCAAAACTTATTTACAAGCCAAATTCACAAAAACAAAGGGGAATAACTTCCAGACGGAGACCAAACAAAGCACGAACATCAGGAACAACTTCTCATACAGCAGAAGGTGGGTTAAGGTATCCAGACTCTTGCAAGTATTTTTTTTTTGTCACAAACATATAATTCATGGGTGGAGGGGTAAGGGGGTCTTGACTAGTGATGCCAGTCTATCTAGCAGGTCCTATTTTTATCACAGGCACGTTTTTAGAATGTGTGTGTGTGTGTGTGTGTGTATATTTATATATATATATATACATATATATATATATATATATATATATATATTTATATACACACAACACACACAATAACCCCAAAAGTCTGCCACAGTTGAAGAGCCACATTGTGGTCACCAGGCTGAGAAAACAACAACATTAACTTTAAAACACAAAAATGGTTGATAAAGTCCAATATACGACAAGATAAGCACTTTTGGGTCATTGCAATCCTTCTTCAGATCTAATCCATACATCCATCTTCAGATATTTAAATTAAAAATAACCAGTTACGAACCATTTCAATCTCGACTTCACCAATCTTTTAAGTTCTGGCAAACACACCTTAAAGCAAGGATAATAAAATCTTACTGGTTATTAACCATCTCTTAAAAACCAATACAATCACTTGCACCAACTTCAGCCCCTGGAGACAGCTCAAACAACTGGCAGTCAGAACAAACAGGAACCAATCTTCAAAAGAGATGGTCATTAATTTCTGGAAAGTTAACTCATTCATCTGCTTAAATTACTCACAATGGTATTTTAACAGTAAAAGGCATTTCTAATAATGATGAGTAAACAAATCTCCAAAAAATGTAGTAGTTCTTCAGTGTATGGTAAATGCGTTACTTGCTGAAATCAGAGCCATTTTGCACGGTTTCCTTCATTGGGGATTTTCCTAACTTGAAAACTTCGATCACTCAATTTTCATTCAAAATAAAAAACAAATTAATTGAAAAGTCACCACCTTCTAACAAAATCTCCATCAAACAACTAGTGTTCAGGCTTAATATTAGCCAATCACTGGCATCGCACAATCACTCCATACCACAGGGGAGCAAATGCACAATTGGCAGCCGAACACGTCTCCAAAAACCATCCATTCACAATAGGATGGCCATAGCAGCTTCCAACTTGTGCATATATAGAATACTAACCAATCCAAAGCCACAGAAACAGTCATTCCCAATTGGTGCTTGCACATGGTAATTACCAATAAGGATCATCAGATGACTGAGAATGTCTCCAAGTAACCAACCCATCTCTTTCAAAGATATCCCTGAGGGCTGTATCCATCTTTCTAAATACCAAAATAAAACTGTCTTTCGGCTTTTCCCAGTTAGGGGTCGCCACAGCGGAACTCCGGTCCGCTAATGATTGACAGTAGATTTTTATGTGCTGGCTTGCCGGGCCTAACACACAACCTTCAGCGAAGGAACGCCCATTCACGCATGTCGACACACAGAAGATGCTCTAACTGAGAATCGAACGTGCAATGTCTAACTGTGAGGCGACAACGCTACCGCAGCACCACCACCGCAGTCTTTTCTAAATACCAAAATAATCAATTAAAAAGATCACTATTGTTTGCGTCTTTCGGCTTTTCCCGGTTAGGGTTCGCCACAGCGGCACTCCGGTCCGCTAATGATTAGCAGTAGAGTTTTACATGCTGGCTAGCCGGGCCTAACGCACAACCTTCAACAAAGGAACGCCCCATTCATGCATGTCGCCACACAGAAGACGCTCTGAGCATCGAACGGGCAACGTCTAACTGTGAGGCGACAATGCTACCGCAGCACCAGATCACTATCATTCATTAAAATCTTCATTTAGGAAAATGAATTTCTCAACAAAAATATTTTGTATTCAACATAACTTCAAAAACAGAAAGCGGCATTCAATTCAATAGTTTCCACCCTCCAAAGAAGGTTTAAGCAAATGACTGGTTATTATTAGATCTGTACACCAATCAATGACATTGCACAACTATCACTGCTGCGAACTAGCAAATATATAACCATCTAGTAACCACACCTCCAAAAGGTGTCCCTTCGTGATGAAACATCCATCGCTATTTCTGATTGGTGATACTTTATACAACAGCCAATCATTGAATTCACAGCCAATACTAAATAGGCAAATCTTAATATTCTAATGAATGTATCTTCTTGGAGTAAATGGAATGGTTTGAGTTAATCAGATTTCTTTCATAGGTCACCACAAACACTCTCAAAGTCTACATTCTCTGTAAACATGACTTGATCAACCAGGCGATGTTCAAATCTAAAAATAATTGATCAAAAATGTCGCACAATTGACACGAATGTCAAAGAGCAAATATGTGAAATGTTTACAGAGAATGTAGACTTTGATAGTATTTATGGTGACCTCATATGAAGGAAATCTGATTAACTCAAGCCGTTCCATGGAGAAATTTATATATATATATATATATATATATATATATATATATATATATATACACACATATATATATATACACATATATATATATATATATATATATATATATATATATATATATATATATATATATGTAGAGAGAGAGAGAGTAGTGTATGTGTATTTTATATATGTATATATGTGTAGATATTATATAACGTATATGCATGTTTGGGTCCAATTCTTAATAAAGAAATTCCACAATCTTGAAGCTCTGAATACAGACGCTCAGAACTTCGAGACTGCAGAATTTTGAATTAAAAAATAAAAAAAATAAAAACACAAAAACATCTGGAATCCCGTTCTTGCAGGGGGGGGGGCACCCCCACACCTCCTGCAACTTAAGTATGCCACCTACAAGAAGGCACTACTGGCAAAGTTCCCATTCCATACTGTACAACAATCTCTATTCACAGTTTGAGATTTCGTAATCTCAAAGTTCTGAATGTTGGTATTCAGAGCTTCAGGATTGTGGCATTTTGACATTAAGAAGTGGACCCTTATGTTTATATATATGTAACTAGAGTAGAAAGGTGTACACACCCCCTGTTAAAATGCCAGGTTTTTGTGATAGAAAAAAAAAACAGACCACAATAAATCATTTCAAAACTTTTCCCACCTTTAATGTGACCTATAACCTGTACAGTTCAATTGAAAAACAAACAAATCTGTTAGTGGAAAAAATATAAAAAATAAAAAAGTACAATAAGCTGGTTGCATAAGTGTGCACACCCTTAAACTAATACTTTGTTGAAGCACCTTTTGATTTAATTACAACATTCAGTCATCATGGGTAGGAGTCTATCAGCATAGTACATCTTGACTTGGCAATATTTGCCCGCTCTTCCTTGCAAAAGCTCTCCAAATCTGTCAGATTGTGAGGGCATCTCTTGTACACAGCCCTCTACAGGTCACCCCACAGATTTTCTTTTGGATTTAGGTCTGGGCTCTTGCTCGGCCATTCCAAAACTTTAATTTTCTTCTGGTGAACCCATTCTTCTGTTGATTTGGATGTATGCTTGCTGTCACTGTTGTGTTGAAAGGTGAAATTCCTCTTCAGCTTTCCAGCAGACACCTGAAGGCTTTGGGCCAGAAGTGACTGGTATTTGGAACTGTTCATAATTCCCTCCACCTTGACTAAAGCCCCAGTCCCAGCTGAAGAAAAGCAATCCTAAAGCATGATACTGCCACCACCATGCTTCACTGTGGGGATGGTGTTCTTTTGCTGATGCTGTGGAATTTTTTTGTACCCTTCTCCTGAATGATACCTTTCAACAATGAGATCCCTTTGATGCTTTGTAAGCTCTCTGTGAACCATGGCTTTTGCTGTAGCAACCAACTGAGTAAATGTCAGGAAAATCCTACCAGGACAGCTGAACTATACCTGGGGTTAATCAAAGTCTCTTTAATTGATGGCAGATGTGTACCCAAGAAGACTGAATGCTGTTCATAGGTTGGTACTAGGCTATCGGCCCTAAGGCCTATGCAAGTCTAGCCATAACAATTCCCTGGAAATTTCTTACCACAATATTTACTTCTCTGGGCCCCTGTCTAGCAGGGTGACTGATATGATCCCTGGGGTGAATTTCCTATCTCCCATCCAATCATCAAGGTTTCTTTTGAAGAGGGCCAATGATGCGTTCTGCTTGACATGTATGGGCAGTCTATTCCAGAGTATGGGGAGTCTCTGGGTCAGGAACTTATCCCTCCAGCATGTTTTGTTCATTGTGATAAGGTTTAGATCCCTGGAGCGTGTGGCTCTGAGGGATTGGGATTTCTTTAAGTGGAGCATGTCCAACAGCTCAGGGTTTGACATGGCCTTGTATGTTAAGCAGAGATCGCCTCTGAGTAGACGACATGCCACAGAGTATAGCTGGAGTTTTTTTAGATGGACAGCATATGGCATCTGCTTTAGGCCTGTGATTCTTTTAGTGAGGTATTTCTGTGGCCTTTCCAGCTGTTGCAGATGTCTTGTGAGGTACATACCAAATGGGGCATTATACTCTATAATGGGTCTAATAAGGGATGAGTACAGTGGGACAATGACCTCCTTTTTTCTGGATGAAAAGCCCTTAGTGATGAGGTGTGCCACATAGAAGGATTTCCTGACTGTTGTGGCGATGTGGTTATTGAAAGTGAGACCACTGTCCACTTGTGTTCCTAAGTCTCTCATCACACTTTCAATGTTTAGTGTCCTGCCACCTACGTGGTAGTTCATGGGTACATGTTTTTTTCCAAATGGGATAACTATACATTTCTTGGCATTAAGCTTGAGCCCATGGCTCTGGCAAAAGGCATCTGTTTCTGTAAGGCCCTTTTGTAGAATATCCACATCATTTGGGGATTCAATAATGGCTCCCAGTTTGCAGTCATCTGCAAACGTTGTTAGCCAGAGTCCCTTAGTGTTGGCCTGTACTTCATAGTTTCATAGTATAGTACTAGGCTATCTGCCCTGGGGCATTTGTAAGCCTAGCCATAGTGATGTGGCTTTTGCCACCCCATGAAATGGTACAAAAAATGTACAGAATAAATTTAGAATACTGTGCCTCTGTCTAGTAGTGACACAATGAAGGTCCCCTTATATAACAGAATTAGTTTACTGTGCCCCTGTCTAGCAGTGACACAGATGTGACCCATGGGGTAAACTTACGATCTCCCATCCACTCATCAAGATTTCTCTTGAAGAGAGTCAGTGAGGGGCTCTGCCTAATATGAACTGGGATCTTGTTCCAAAGCATGGGAAGCCTCTGGGTTATGAATCTATCCCTCCAGCATGTCCTATTCATACTTGTGCCGAGGTTTAAGTCTTTAGCTCTCGTGGTCCTGATGGATTTGGATTTTTTGAGGTGGAGCATGTCCATCAGATCCTGATTAGACATGGCCTTGTATGTCAGGCAGAGATCACCTCTGAGCAGGCAGTATGCTACTGAATAGAGCTGAAGTTTCTTTAGTCTGGTGGAATAAGACATATGTTGGAGACCCTTGATCCTCTTGGTGAGGTACTTTTGTGGTCTCTCCAGCTGTTGCAAATGCCGGGTGAGGTACATACCAAATGGGGCATTGTACTCAATCATGGGTCTGATGAGGGAGGAGTATAGGGGTACAATGACATCCTTGGATCTGGATGTGAATCCCTTCATGATGAGGTGTGCAAGGTAGAATGTTTTTCTAACCACTTTGGCAACGTGGGTGTCAAATGAGAGGTCGCTGTCGACTTGGGTCCCTAGGTCTCCGATTACTTTTTCCGTACTCAGTGGGTTGCTGTCTATGTGATAATTTGTGGGTACTTTGTTTTTCCCAAAGGGGATGACTATACATTTTTTGGCATTTAGTTTAAGGCCGTGACTCCGGCACCAGTTGTCCGTTTCTGTGAGGCCTTTTTGTAGGATGTATGTGTCCGCTGGTGTATCGACTATGGCGCCTAGTTTGCAGTCATCTGCGAACTTTGTCAGCCACAACCCTCCCGTGTTTGCTTTGACATCAGAGATATAAATGCCGAACAAGAGGGGTCCCAGGACAGATCCCTGTGGGACACCACTTGTGACTGGCTTTGAGTCTGACATTGCTCCAGCGATTTTAACTTTATGGGTTCTGTCCTTTAGCCAGTTTGCAACCCATCTAGTGACATAAGGGTTTACGCTTAAGCTGTTGAGCTTATCTATGATGCCTGAGTGGGGTATTGTGTCGAAGGCCTTAGCCAAGTCCAGGTAGGCTGTATGGACTGCTTTGCCCTCATCAATGGCTCTAGTGACTGTTTCGAAAAAGTCAACCAGGTTCAAAAGGCAGGATCTGCCCTTTACAAAGCCGAACTGGGTGGGGTCAAGTGTCTGTAAGCCCCTATGTCTCTGTTTATGAATTCCATAATGATTCTTTCCATAGCTTTGCAGACCAGGCTGGTTAAGCTTATGGGGCAGTAGTTCCCAGGGTCTGTAGAGGTACCCCTTTGTGGAGTGGGACCACTGTTGCTGTACGCCAGTGTTCAGGTACATATCCTGAAGTAAGGCTAAGGTTAAATAGCATTTTTATGTGTGGGTTTAGCTCCTCTTGGAGTTCACGTAACACGCAACCCGGGATACCGTCAGGTCCCATTGATGCTGTGTTTTTAGCTTTGTTTAGGGCGGTTCTCACTTGGACATCTGAGATGACAGGGAGATTACATTCAGCTGGGATAAGTATTTCTTCTTTTGGGGGTGAGGGAGGGGAGAAATTTGCACTGAACCTGTCAGCCAGAATGTTGGCAATATCTGTGGGTTCAGTGTATTTTTTGTTGTTGTGCGTAGATGCCAAACAAGAGTGGTCCCAGGACTGAACCCTGAGGTACTCCACTTGTCACTTGTCTGGAGCTGGATTTGGAGTCGGCTACTTTTATAGTCCGGGTTCTGTCAGTAAGCCAGTTGGCATTGAGTGACGTAGGGATTTATGCCCAGCTTAGTAAGTTTATCTATGATTCCAGAATGGGGGATGGTGTCGAAGGCCTTGGCGAGGTCCAGATAGGCTGTGTGGACCGCCTTACTCTCGTCCACAGCTCTGGAGACCGATTCGAAGAAGTCAATCAGATTCAGGAGACAAGAACGGCCCTTCACAAACCCAAACTGGGTGGGGTCCAGTGTTTGAAGGTTGCCAATGTCTTTGTTTACAAGTTCCATGATAATGCGTTCCATGCCCTTGCAGATCAGGCTTGTCAGACTGATGGGACAGTAGTTCCCGGGATCCAAGGCAGATCCTCCCTTGTGGAGTGGGATAACTGTAGCTGTGCGCAACTCAGTGGGCACAAAGCCTGAGGTGAGGCTATGATTAAACATGACACTTAGGTGGGGTGCCAGTTCATTTTGTAGTTCATGTAGTTCACAGCCTGGGATGTCATCTGGTCCCATGGATTCTGTATTCTTAGCTTTGGAGAGTGCTGTTTCTACCTGTGTGGCTGTGATTATCGGAATTTGGCAATCTTTTGGTATTGAGATGAGCCCTTTAGGGGGTGAGAGGGGGGTGAAGTTGGCACTAAATCGATCTGCCAGGATATTGGCAATATCCTTGGGATCAGTATATTTAATGCCATTCTGTTGTAGCCCAGAGCAGATCTGATCATTGCCATTTAGATTCTTGACATAACTATAGAATGCCTTGTGGTTGTCTTTGGAATCTTTGGCAATTTTATTTTCGTAACTAGCTTTTGAGGATTTTATGAGGGATCTTAGCTTCTTACTGAGGCTGGTGAGGGAGTTTTTTGCATCCTGGGATTTTCCTCTTTTCTGCAACAGTTTCTTCCTTCTGTTGTATAGTTTGTTTATAGCAGGGGACCACCAGATTGGCTTCCTTTTTATGGAGAAGAGCATCTTGGTTCTATTTGGGATGGCACGATTCATGCACGAGTGGATGTGCTCGTACAGTGCCTTAGTGTAGGATTCTGCATTTGAACTTCCAGATCCCGTCTGCGTGGGTGTTGTGAAGTTTGTCACTTCTGACTTCAGTAGCATGGGTGGCTTTGGAGAAGTTTTTTAAGGAGGTTTCCTTACTGGGGGGGGTGGAGGTGGGATGTGGATGTCATGGGTGATTTGCTTATGGTCAGACCTGACCAATGAGGGGGTGACCACTGTAATTAAATGAAAAAGTGCTTCAACAAAGTATTAGTTTAAGGGTGTGCACACTTATGCAACCAGCTTATTATACGCATTTTTTATATTTTTCCCCCAACAGATTTGTTTGTTTTTCAATTGAATTGTACATGTTATTGGTCACATTAAAGGTGGGAAAAGTTTTGAAATGATTTATTGTGGTCTCATTTTTTATATCACAAAAATCTGGCATTTTAACAGAGGTGTGTACACTTTTTATATCCACTGTATATATACACATGTATGTTTTTATTTATATATATATATATATATATATATATATATATATATATATATATATATATATATATATATATGTTTATATATGTATGTATTTATGCATGTATACATTTATGTATGTATTTTTGTGTATGGATATATGTGTGTGCATATGCATGTGTATATATGGGTAAGTATGTGTATATGTGTGTGGTGCTGTATATGTGTGTATATAAATGCATGTATATATGTATAAATATACATACACACACATATGTGTGTGTATATAATATATATATATATATATATATATATATATATAGAGAGAGAGAGAGAGAGAGACATGTATACATATTCAGAGTAATGAATCGATGTGCGAAGGACACTAGAAAGGATTTGGCATTAGCGAGTGTTAATTATCAATATACTGACACTGTTTATAAAGTGGATTCCAACGTGGCCAAAAATAAGGAGAGAAAATTGGACAAAGTCAAAAGAGAAAAAAATTATTATGAGAAGAGCAAGTCATACCCCATGCAGAATAAGGGTTTAGCAAATAGAACAGTGTCTTTTAGAGATAATATGGGGTCAATGAAAAAGAAGTTATGTTCTTACTATAACATTCCATTTGTGTTGTCGATCTTCATTCTTTCTTGACAGTTGGGTTTCGATTCTGTCCTCAAAACCGACTCAGCCGATATAACAAGCTTGCGTCAGCCAAAAAACTCTCGAGCTAAGGTTACCCATAGTGCCTCACTTCCTCTCCCTTCAGATCGAGTTTGCCCATAAAAAAGAATAAAGCAGAGGCTTTGTCTGAGCAAATGCCCCCATCACACAGCCAGGACCAGTTCTGGACCTCGAGGAGTCTTTGGAGGGGGGGTAGGAAGGCGGGATTACAAAAATGAAGATCAACAACACAGATGGAACATTATGGTAAGAACATAACCTCTTTATCTGATTTTTTAATCTTCAATCATTTATGACAGTTAGGACAGAGTCCCTAGCTACTTTATGCCCTGGGAGGCCCTATAGAAGGACATTCCTGAGCACCATAGAGCCAAGGGATGCTCTCCACCTGGAGATCATGTCCAATTTGTAATGAGTGATAAAAGTATGAGAAGTAGCCCAAGTAGTTGCTGTGCAAATGTCATCCATAGAAGCTCTTGAATGAAAGACTTCTGAAGTGGAAACTGACCAGGTGGAATGAGCCTTGACTTCAGCTGATAATCTCATTTGATTCTGTTGATAAACAAGGGTGATGCAATCTTGCTACCATTTTGCCAAAGTGACTTTAGAAACTCACTTGCCCAATGTAGGCCCTGAAAAACACAGGAACAACTGGTCCTATTTTCTGAATAATTTATTCCTAAGTAAAATAACTTTGGGTAGAAAGGAGGGGTTAGTCTGAAGGGATACTTCTCTCTGTGAAAAATTATGTATGGGCGCTTTACACACAAGGCCTGTAATTCTGATATTCTTATGGTTGAAGTGATAGCTACCAGGAATAAGGTCTTCCAAGACAAAAATTTTATATCACAGGTCGCTGCTGGTTTAAAGGGTTGGCGAATCAAAATTTGTAGGACTAACTTCAAACTCCAAGGCTCAATGGGTTCTTTAAAGGGTAGTTTAAAATGCAGGACTCCCTTTAAGAAGGTTTTGCAGAGACAGTGAGATATTAAAGAAAAATCGTCAAAGCCATTATGGAAATTTGAAATAGCTGCTAAATGGACTCTGACAGTAGAAGCTGAGGCTCCTGAATGGAGTAAGGTTGACAAGTATTCTAACACTTCATTAATCAGGGTCAAGTCCTTTTTCTTGAGACCAGATTACAAATCTGTTCCACTTACTATGATAAATTTTCCTGGTGGATAGTTTATGGGAAGTCAGAAGTATCTTTTGTACTGTGGAAGACAGATTATTCTGCCTGGCAATTATTGGAAGTGGAGGTACCAAGCAGTCAGCTTGAGACTTGGTAGGTTAGGGTGTACCAGGCCCTATGGATGAGACAGCCGTCCCGGAGTTGGGTCAGGAACCCAAGGGCGATGAACTAGGTGAGGCCAAAGAAAGGGGAAACAGACCTAGGGCCAATAGGGTGCAATGAGGATTATTTTGCTTCTCAACCATTGCGCTTCCTTTAAAAACTGTGGTATCAGGGGAAAAGGAAGAAAGGCATAAAGCAGTCCCGGGGGCCAATCGTGTATAAGAGCATCCCTCGGGGACTCCCCCTGAGGAGGGATTAGGGCGAAGTAGCTGCTGCATTTGTGGTTCATGGAAGATGCAAATAGATCGCAGCAAGGCTGACCCCAATAACGAAAAATCTCCACCACTACCATGAGATTGAGAGACCACTAATTAGGCAGAAGAATGCATCTGCTCGTTTTGCCCGCAATCACGTTAGAATGCTAGGGAATGGCATAAAACAGTCCCGGGGGCCAATCATGTATAAGAGTATCCCTCGGGGACTCCCCCTGAGGAGGGATTAGGGCAAAGTAGCTTTGGAGGCTACTGCCCATTGCCACACTCTCATGGCTTCCCGACATAACGGGTAGGGTGTGGTTCCTCCCTGTTTGTTGATATGCCAGAAGACCGACATGTTGTCTGACTGGATAGCAATTGTCCCCGATGGAAGGGCAGATTGGAATGCTTGCAATGCCAGAAGCACCACCTTCAGTTCTAGGATGTCAATATGCAAATTGGCCTCTAAGGGGGACCAAGTGCCTTGGACTGTCTTTCCATGAAACTGCCCCCACCCCCACCCAATCAGGTATGCATCCGTGGTCACTACGGCCTTGGGCTCAGGGGGTAGCTTCATAACTCCTCTTCTGGCTTCATCCACCAATTCAGATCCTGCTTGCAGCAATTTGTTATGCGGACTGGGTGAGACTCAGTGTGTTAACAGAGACCACTGTGAAGCTAGGAGCCACTGGAGCAGCCTCATGTGGAGTTTTGTCAGGGGAATTAGGCTAATTGTTGCTGCCATTGACCCTAGTAGTTGAAGAAGTAAGCTAGCTGGAACTTTGTCCTGAGAGAGAATCGCTTTGAGCTGAAACCTAACCTTTGTAATCTGTGATGAGGAAGGGCGACTAGACAGGATCTCTTGTCGAATGTTGCTCTAATGAATTCTAAGCTTTGAGTGGGTACCAGTTTTGACTTCTCTTTGTTTGTTGAGATACCTAAGAGTCCTGCCAGTTGTAGGGTGTAGTGCAAGGCGTGAATCAGTAGATACTTGGTGAGGGCGGTAAGGAGCCATTAGTCTAAATATGGAAACACCCGGAATCCTAGCAGTCTCAAGTGAGCTGTTACTACTGCCATACATTTGGTGAACACTCTGGGGACTGTGGATAGACCAAGGGGCAGTGCTCGAAATTGGTAATGTTTGGCTCTCAGCCAAAAGCAGAAATATCTTCTGGAGCATTTGTCCATTTTGATGTAGTAATACGCATCCTGAAGATCTATAGAGCACATCCAATTGTCTTTTTTCAGAAATGGAAAGATAGACTGAACCGTGACCATCCAGAATTTTGCCTGCTTGACAAACTTGTTCAAGATACTGAGGTCCAGAATTAGCCCCCAGTCCCCCATCAATTTTGGCACTAAAAAGAACCCAGAGTAAAATCTGGATCCTATGTGGTCTGGTGGGACTCTTTGGATGACTCTTTTTTTGAGCAGCTTTAGAATATCTTGAGCTGCTGCCTCCTCTCCTTTGCGGCCTTGGATAAAGATCAAAGGGGATATGGTAATCTCTGGTAATTATCCTCTGCACCCAGGAATTTGATGTTGACTGCCAGGCTAAGTGGTGCAGAGAGAATCGTCCCCCGACTGCTTCCAGAGGCAAGCAATCAGGCCGCTCTTCAGGAGCGCTGATAGGGCTGCCCAGAGAAGGAATCCCTGGAAGCCTGATTTTGTGGGCCCCCTCTGCTATGGGTCTTCCTGACTCACCATGTGTGTCACAAAAAGGTCCTTGGGACTTCTTGTACCACATCTTTCCACTGCTATGATTCCTGGTATAGGAATGTTGAGGGGTGGAAAAATGTACACCCACAACAGACAGGGTCTTACCGTTCTTCTCACACGTGGCTAACGTGTCTAACTTTTGGGCCAAACAGAGAAGCAGCATCAACAGGAGCAATGAAGGAAGACTTGAAGGGGTCCGCAAAGTCGCACAAGCGCATCCAGCTGTGACATCTCAAGACAATGCCTGCATGAGCTGCTCTGGCCACCCCTTCAGTTGTATGTGCAATCAACTGCACGGACGAGTTAGAGATGGACTCTAGGGTGGCAAACTGGAAGGCAACCTTGTTGCGTACCTCATCAGTCATTGCACCTGCTAAAGTTCCTGAGAGTTCTGTGATCAGGACTGTTTGAAGATGGGTAAAATGTGCCAAATAGTTCAACGACCATATGGCAAAGGTCATTGAAGCATAAACCCACTTCCATAATCTGACCAACGTCCGAGACTCTCGGTTTGGAGGATGGACAGTAGGACTCTCCTCTGCCAGTTCCTTCTTCATGGCTGCCACCACCATAACATCTACTGCCAAACCCTTGGACCAGTGGGGTTGATTCTCTGGGGGAAGAGTATTTTGCCAGGTCTCCGGGGGATTGGCTCAACGGTATCAGGGACCTTCCAAGCACGATGAGCTTGACTAACTCATCTGCAGGCGGGGTCACCCAGGGAGTAGAGGGTTGGGCATGGAAAGCCTACAAGAACACAGATTCCTCTCAGGAAGGGTTGGTGGGCTTCTAATCATCTCTCTGTTTTAAGATCTCTATTATGTCCTCAAAGGAGATATCTTCAGGGGGCAGTCATAGTTCATAGGTTCATACCTTAGTACTAAGCTAAATTGCAGAAGGAAGTATTTGGACACAGAAGTGTCTGAGTTGCACCTATTATGAGGGGAGGTACATTACACGAGGGTAAGCTGAATGTTGTTTACACTTTGCAACATGGATCTAAGGGTGATTTTGACAGTTCAACCCCCTTATTTATCATTCCCTTCAGTGCCAACACTAATATGTATATTAATATTGTTAAATCATTTTAGAATTTGTTTTTTTACTGAGGAGATAAAAGTACCTTGGAGTGACAGTTTTTTTTTTTTCTAAAGGCAGGAATATCAAGTCTTTACGTGAATTAGATTCTAATAGATGCAATTTACCCACAGTAAAATGCAGAAATGTGGTTTCTGCAGTGTGTGTAGATGCATTCTAGAAGGGCCTTTTATACTGGTGAATAACTATGAAAGGACACTGGGTTGCCCAGGGAATTGCAATTGTAACATTACCTGTGTAGTGTATTTAGCAAGCTGTGATCCTGCAATTCACTTTACATGGGGAGAGCGACCAGAAAGCTAAAGGACAGGATTAGGGAACATTATTATGACATTAAGAAAAAGACTACTAATGCTCTATACAGACATTTCGCCCTTTGCCCTTCTTTTAAGAAATGTACTTTTCTTGTCATAGACAGGATTTTTATTCCTCCCCTATGTGGGGACACTGACTCTTTACTAGAATTACGAGAGTTAAGCTGGCAGCTCAGACTTGATGCTAAATTACTTAATGCCTACTGCTTACTGCTCTGGGTCTTAATGATGTTACATCTTTGAATAGTGTTTTAAAGTTTAGAGCAGTGTGGGTATAATTATGGTTTATCAATAACATAAATTGTACTTATTCGAAGTTTAGTGATCAATATTTAGGTTAGTGTTTAAGTCACAACTGAATTTCTTTATTTTTCAAAAGTTAATCAACTCTGTTCTTAATTTTTAGTATCATGGTTGCCATCTGAGTAGTTAGACTTCATTTGTCATCAACCTGTGGGTCTTTAGATCCACATCGGCTCCAACACGGCAGATTTACCAGCTTCTGATCCGAGCTCCAAGCTCCTCCCCTTACCCATAATACCCCTGCATCTCCTTCCTTCCCTCAGATTGAGTTTGCCATACCCTACATAAACCCAAAGCAAAAAAAACTTCAACAACAAAATAAGCAGGAAAGAGGAGAGCCATAATGACTTTCTCTCCTGTCTGCCAAAGCAGAGAAACAGCGAGAGAAGGTCAGGGGGAAGGAGGAAGGGGCGGTTGATGACAAATGAAGTCTAACTACTCAGATGGAATGTTATGGTGAGTACATAACTTCTTTATCTGAAGTAGTTAAGTTCATTTGATTATCAACCTGTGGCACAGAGTCCCCAGATATCAAAAACCTTGGGTGGCCCTCATGGAAGGATATTCCGGAGCACAGCAGAGCCAAAGGATGCTCTCCCTCGAGAAACCATTTCCAATTTATAATGGAAAATGAATGTGTGAGATGAGGACCAACTAGCCGCCGAACAATTATCATCCAGTGACACACTGGACCAAAAGGCAGCTAACAAAGCCATGGACCTGGTAGAATGGGCATGTACCCTACCCGGAAGAGACATACCTTTGTCTTTTTAAATGTGAAGAATGCAAAGATAAATCCACTTGTCAATAGTTACCTTAGAAACCAGTTTGCACAGAAAGGGCCTAGCAAAAGACACAAACAACTGGTCAGACTTGCGATAGGCCTTAGTCCTGTGAAAGTAGAAACGTAGTTGTCTATGCACATCTAACAAATGCAGTTTATATTCTCCTCTGTTCTGAAAATTTGGAAATATCAGGTAAATAAATTGATTGATATTTGTTTCTGAAGCCACTTTCGGCAAAAAAGGATTAGTACGAAGTGAAACCCTGTCTTTATGAAAAATCATACATGGAGGCCTGACATATAATGCCTGAAGTTCTGACACTCTCCTGGCCGAGGAAATAGCCACTAGGAAACGTGTCTTCCAGGATAAAAATTTCAAGTCCACAGAAGCAGCAGGCTCAAAGGGCGGAGCAACTAAAGCTTGCAAAACTAAGGTAAGGTCCCAAGGAGGAGTAGGGTCCTTAACTGGAGGTCTTAAAAGAAAAGTACCTTTAATAAAGGTTTTGCAGAGTCTGGAGGAAGCTAAAGATGCTATGTTCTCACTTACATGGAAATTGGAAATGGCCACCAGTTGAACTTTCATTGTACATGAGCTGGCACCTTGATGGAAAATGTGCGCCAAGAACTCAAGGACCACTGGAATGGGAGCCGTAAAAGGATCTAAATCCCTCTGAGAAGCCCAGATAAAAAAAATGCTTCCACTTACTATGGTAAACTTTTCTAGTAGAATATTTATGAGCTGCCACCAGAATAGACTTGACCGGGAGTTCTAACAATCAAATGGAACTGGAGCAGCCAAGCTGTGAGCTTCAGACTGCCCAGGTCTGGATGAGGAACCCTCGAGGGGTGTGAAATTAGATCTAGTATCGGATCTAGCATCCAAGGAGGAACTACCAGATGAGACCAAAGACAGGGAAACCAGATTTGGCGAGGCCAGAATGGGGCAATGAGGATGACTCTGCTCCCCAACCAATGATCCTTCTGGAGAAATTTTGCCATGAAAGGTAAAAGGGGATAAGCGTAAAGGAGACCGGGAGGCCCAGCATGGACCAGAATGTCTCTGGGGATTCCCCCTGTGGGGGAATCAGAGCGAAGAACTCGCTGCACTTCGTGTTGGAAGGAGATGTGAAGAGACCGCAGCAAGGCCGACCCCCACTCGAGGAATATCTGCTCTGCTACAGAAGGATTCAGAGACCACTTGTTAAGGCATTAGAATAGTCCTGCTCAATTTGTCCACCAGTATGTAGGATCGTCCCGGAATGTGCGCTGCTACCAGAAAACGGTTGGTGGAGATCACCCATTCCCACACTCTCATGGCCTCGCGACAAAGGGGATAAGATCTGGTTCCTCCTCGTTTGTTGATATACCAGACCATTGACATATTGTCTTTCTGAATTGCAAGGGTTTCCAGAGGAAGAAAGGCATGAAAAACCTGCAACGCTAATAAGACCGCCCCCATCTCTAGAACACTGATATGCAGTTTGGTCTCATTCAGGGACCACGTGCCTTGGACTGTCCTGCCCAAGCAATGCCCACCCCTCCCATCCTAGTCGGGAGGCGTCCGTGGTCACCGTGGCTTGGGGAGGTGCTGCGATAAATGACCATCCCTCTACTATCTCTGGGGAGTGTAACCACCAGTGGAGGGACTTCCTGCACGTGCTGCTGATGTTAACAGGATGTGTCAACAGCAGATCCAATAAGGACCACTGGACTGCCAGCATCCACTGCAGAACCCACATATGAAGACAAGCACAGGGAAGAAGAGTAATGGTGGCAGCCATGGAACCCAGGGCTCTTAAAACTACCTCGGCTGGAGGAAGATGAGACTAAAGGATCACAAGTACATGAAGTCGTAAAATCTGGACCCTCTCAGGAGTCAGAAAGACCTTGGTTTGTAATGTGTCAATTCTCACACTTATACAATCTAGGACCCGAACTGGGCCTATAGAAGACTTGGATATGTTGATTCTAATGCCCAGCGAGTCTGACAACTTCCGGAAATAGTCCCCGATTTGACAAAGTAAACACCTGGTGGGAGTGGCAAGGAGCCATTCATCCAGGTATGGGTAGACCTGTATGCCCTGACGCCTCAGGTGAGCTGCTACTGCTGCCATGACCTTGGTGAACACCCTGGGGGCTGTGGTGAGACCGAAGGGTAGGGTGCAGAACTGGCAGTGTTTGGCCCCAAGCCGTAAGAGGAGGAATCTTCTGGAGCGCCTGTGCAACTTTATGTGATAGTACGCATCCTGGAGGTCTATTGGGCACATCCAGTCGTTTTCCTGCAGATAAGGCAGGATGGATTGCAGAGTGACCATTCGGAACTTCTCTTTGGCAACTGACAGGTTTACAATGGAAAGGTCCAGAATAGGCCCCAAGTCCCCCGTCTTTTTTGGCACCAAAAAGAGCCTGATGCCTGATCCGGACTGATCTGGGGGGACAGGCTGGACGACCCATTTGTTTAGCAGCTTTTCTACTTCAAGCGCTGCAGCCTCCCTTTGCGCGGATGGAACATCCAGGAGGTATTTTGGGGGAAGGGAAGGAGTCGTAAAGGGAATTGCATAACCTCTGGATATTATTTGAATCACCCAATGGTCTATTGATATGGACTCCCATGCCGAAAGGTGCATTGAAAGATGACCCCTGACTGCCTCCAGAGCAGAGCAGTCGAGTGACCCCTCAGAGCTGCTGTGCAGGTCTGTCTGAGAACTGTTCTCGAGACCTGAAGTTCTTCGGACCCTCCCTGCCTCTGGGCCAGCATCTGTCTTGTCCCCCTCTGCCTCTAGGAGAAAAGGAGTCCTGAGTATTTGGGAATACTGAGACTTCCGGAACCCCGCTGATTCCTGGAAAAGGATCTTTGGGGGTTAGAGAAGAGGATCCTGACAGCAGAGTGTCCTCCTGTCCTTCTCAGTCTGGACTAATGTTTCACGAACCATCTTCCCAAACAAGGAAGACCCATCATAAGGGGCACTCGCAAAAGATGCCTTAAAGGGTTCTGCGAAGTTACATAGCCTAAGCCAGGCATGATACCTTATGGCAACGCCAGACCTGGCTGCCTGTGCTGCTCCATCAGTAGCATGTGAGAGGAGGCACATGGAAATATTGGTAACCGCTTTAAGAGTGGCCATTTGTGCAGAGAATGTCCTCTGTGAGGGACTCTGGGGAGTCCAGGTGCCTCTTTTTACACTTCCGTTTGTGAGGAACCTCTTCGGTGGAACTCTCCGGAGAAAACTCACAAACTACCTGCTGTTCCTCAGGAGGAAAAGTCTGGGGCCCCTTGAGCACGAGCTGTCCCTGTATGGGCAACATGGTGGAAGATGTACCTAAAAGGGAAGTAGTCATGTGGACTCAGAAGAGATGGTCAGGGGCCTCGATCCGGTGGAGAGAAACCTTTCCACCACGTCGAACGCCGAGGGGAAGCGAGCCTCGCATTACACTGAAAGGGAAGCTGCTCTCCCCGGATCCGACGTGGGGATCGGAGCCAAACCTGACGGAGCCAAGATACCAAGGGGTAGCCCTTGATCCGACAGAGTCAGAGCTAGAGGAGAAAGACCCAACCCCTCAGATCTGAATTCCCGGCTTCAGCTCCAAGAGCCACTCAGGTCTGACCCGGTCGGATCAGACATGCTCAAGGAAATGGCCGGCGTCGAGGTAACCGGTACCATCGTTGCTGACCCCCTTACTCAGAGACCTCTCGAATCCAAGAACTCCAATACTGGTGGTTGGAGAAGGAGAAATTGGCAAGAAAAAAGGGAGCTCACTCCCCCCTCTGGAGGGAGAGGGGGCTGGCAGGATCCCCATCTGAATCTGGGTGCAAATGAACCTTTGCATCATCTTGTCCATGTCGGCTTTGGATAAGCTCCTCATGGATCGCGAAGAGGCCATCATCACCAGTCGGGAGGGACAGTGTGTGGAGGCCCTGGAAAGAGGTTTAAGCTCCTCTGGCGAAAAGCTCGGCGATCAGAGCCAAGGAGAAACTGGCCTGGAAACAGCTAACTGTTTAGGAGGAGGACCCACCAGATCCAACCTGTCCAGGCACCTCTTCCTCAGTTTGTCTCTTTCTCTCTCTTTCCTCTCTTTTCTTGACTCCCTGTCCACAGGCCTCAGCCCAGGAGGTTGAGTCCCAGCCTGGGAGAGGGAGGAAGAAATGGCAGATGTAGAAGGTGTGGTCACGGCCGTGACTGCCACAGAAGAGGAGGCAGCCGCCTCTGTAGTAGGGAGAAGTCCCTTAGAATCAATTTTGCCCTACGGTCCTTAAGGGCCCTGGGGTTGAACCCCGCACAAATAGGGCAGTCCACTGACAAATGGGTTGCCCCTAAACACAACGCACAGAGGGTGGCCATCCACAGGGGACAACTTATGGCTACACACTGTGCACTTTCTAAACACCAACTTGGCCTGATCTGCCATGTTCCAACAAAAACAGGTACAATAGTAGCAGAAAGGATTTTAAGCTACCCAACCCTGACACACACACACATGTTCATAAGGAGGGGAAGGGGAAATAGGCCTACACTCCACCACCAGAAACAAAAACAAACTTTTTTTTTTAAAGAAAACGCGACGAGACACGATGGGGAGGAAAGGCAAAGGACGAACTAACCTACCTACACTCACAAAAACTAACACTCCACCAGAAAAAGCCAAAAACTTGCCTACCAACGCTGGGAGCTCAGGATCATGCTGCTTGGCAAAGCCGTGGCAAACGAGATCTGAGGAAAGGAAGGATATGCAGGGGTATTATGGGTAAGGGGAGGAGCTTGGATCAAGCTGGTAAATCTGCCATGTCGGATCAGATGTGGCTCCGAAGACCCACAGGTTGATAATCAAATGAAGTTAACTACTTTAGAACTGATGTTATTTTGTGCATTCGCCCATCTTGATTATTTAACCCTTGTTCTGCTATTAATGGAAGATCAGTCTCTTCAAAAACTAGATGCGAAATTTTACAGTCCACTGTTGAGCCATATTCACCCCAACTAACAGTTATACTCTATTACACCTGAATGAACAAATTTTATAGGGTATGCCTGTTTATTTTTATATGACTCAGCATCCCTAGCCAGTGTTTTACTTTTCCTGACTATAACAGTGGCAGTGTGCCTGGTGAGTGATATTGACCAAAATATTGTTGTGTAATGTTTCACAAAGACAGGCAGCTGTGCTTCTTAACTGCTGCCTTGATACGGAGAATTTCAGGTTTTAATGTATTCTCTTGTCATTGTGCCCTCCGTCAACACTTTCAAAGTTGTTGCCTGTCTGGGTTTAGGAGATACAAAAAATGTTCTATATGTAAGAGAATTAAAGTGACAACTTTTCTTGGTTGCAGAGAATTATCCAGTACTGAATGCAAATTTAAATATTAGTGTATTTTAAATATGTTTAATTTTTGAGGGGAAGTGATGTCATTTTAGTAAAGTCATATGATCATTTTAAGTTATTTAAACCCAAATGAAAATGTGTTTGTTATTCCAAAGAAGTTCTAATATTTAAGAACGAAAATGCTTAATGTTATTTTGGTTTGAGGCAGTTTTCCTTTTTAAGGTGTTTTTGTTGATATATATATATATATATATATATACATACATACATACATACATACATACACATATATACCTTTGTGTGTAAACTTGCTGTTTAGGCTAAGCAGATGAGATGAGTTTGCAGGTCACCTTTAAGGAAATTCTTTTCTCAAACCAATCTTGAGAAATGCACGAAGGAAAAACAGTAGAGCTAATGAGGAACATAATTATATATCCAAGATTTGGAAGAGAATGAACCCTATAACAAGGACTGACTGATTCCCAGGATAAGTTGCTGGACATACTGGGATACCTTGCTGAAAAATGTACACTAGTTGAACCAAGTTTTACATTTTTGCAAATTTATTAATTAGCACCCACATTTTAGTAACAATATCCCAATTTGAGGGTTTCAATAGGTGGAATACAAGATGCAAGACATTCTCCCTATGAACCCACTTAGAGACTAATGAATACGAAACAGACATACATATGAGAAAGCTAATAATGTCCAGCAGGCACAAGAAATTTACAATTATAAATACAATCAGAAACAGGATTGGCTTCTCTCCCTCATGAACATACATGGGTTTGAATGTAGAAAAATCAATGTGAACCCTCAAAGGATATGCGTAAAAATTATAAGAAAAAAACTATAACAGCAGCAAGTGACATCACTCTTCAGAACGGTACAATGGTCTGATATGGAGACTTAAATCTTACCAAATTGTTAGTCAAAATGTCTGACATCTGATCTTGTTCTGTCCCAGAAATGATATTCCACTTATTAAATCCATAAATGTTTACTACAAAGCAACGGTGATAATAACAGCAGTCATTTGGCATTTGCCATATAAGATAATAAAAAAAGGGAAAATACCATGAGTTAACACTGTCACACAAGAAATGAAAATCTAGAGACTCTAAACTGCAAATTACTATACAGCCAAGTATCTCCACAACCAAACATCAGGGAGACGGACAGCAGAACTGTACAATGCCAAAATGATTCACATCCCAGCATTGGATCCTAATGTAAACTGCAACAACCTATTACAAATTTGCAGATAATTTTCTGTAACCACACAAGTTCACACAGCCAGATCCTTCACTTTCTCTTCATTTTGTCTGTAATACATCTGGTAACTGAAGCTGCAACAGAGAGTAGATGACAGCAAAAGGAGACTCAGCAAGCCAAGCAGCCATAAATTTTAACAAAGGAGTGAAATATATTACCATCAATCTTCAAACTTTGCTTTTTCCACCCAAAGTTGAATTCACCGACTTGGAAAAGGAGATGTGTGCCTCCATTTCAACTAGTGATGCAGATATCACCTTGCTTCCTCAGCAAAATGGAAGACCACTTAAAGGAGAAACAAACAAAATGACTCTGGAAAAGATTGCCCATACATGTCAAGCAGAGTGCCTCTTTGGACCTCTTCAAGAGGAACCTTGACGATTGGATGGGAGAAAGGAAATTCACCCCAGGGATCACGTCAGTCACCCTGCTAGACAGGGGTCCAGGAAAGTAAATAATGTGGGAAGAAATAGCCAGGGAATTGTTATGGCTAGGCTTGTATAGGCCCTAGGGCTGATAGCCTAGTACCAACCTATGAACCTATACCAAAAACTAAATATTGTAAACGTAAAAACAACAGGCAGGAATCCCCACAATGTTTAACTGACCTCTAGTGCTTCGGCAAATGCCTTCAAGGAGTATAAAACTTTTATACTCCTTGAAGGTGTTTGCCGAAAGCGCTAGAGGTCAATTAAAGATTGTGTGGATTCTTGCTGTTGTTTTTATGGAAGACCACTTAAGCCCGAAAGATAACCAAAAACAGACTACTCGCTAGTGTAGAAGCTTGAATGCTGTACTAATCTAACAAAGTTTGCACTCAAAATAATTTACATATTCTAACAAACTCATTCTACACTGGAAAACGTGCATTTAAATTTGTTGAATATTAATTAAAATACTCACATAGCACTAAATAGTCGATACCATAAAAATGAGTTGTGTTAATATTAAAACAAAATGAGTAGAAAAAAGGCAACTTTAAGCAAAGAGCAGACAAGGGTTCAAAGGCTGATAAATATTAAATTATGGCAAAAAAAATACTTACACATCTAATATTACACAAATAAAGGCAGCCTCTACTCTCTTAATAAAGAGAAAGACGTCATGTGAATTTGAAGGTTAATTTGATAAGTTAGAGATTTTTTATTTAAGGAAAGCTCAAAGTAATGGACAAATAGAGAAAAAATTTTATCTACTTAAAAGATAAAAAAAATTCTCTCAGAGTTCTCCAAAAATGAATATTTCTTCTTGGCAGAGATCAAAGATGCGCTATACTTTTTGTATGTATTTACTTTTGGGTAGAAACATGTTTTACAGGACTCTGATACAAAATGTCTTTTTGTACTGCAAAAGACCACTCCATGTTTTCACATCTCAGGAACAAAGTTATTTATTTCTTAAAGTAAGAAAACTGTTTTTTCTGTCTTGATGGCAGAAACAGTAGTTCTTGCAGAGTAGAAAATATGTGCTTTGTAATATTACTTTTTTTTAAAACTGTTATCAGATGGCAACAGTTCCTACTTTTTTTCTAGTGGTTTTACACTGTTATCATTGTTTCAGATTATTACATCTGAACCAGATCTGACACATGAATTTCTCCATGCTGTTTCTGATACAAATTTTTTTGTTCATAAAAGATACACACAATTTCAACCAATCTGGGTGCACCATTTTGTTTGGAAGGTGGTTTGTTAGGACTCTAACCCCTCTTTCATGTCATATGACAAAGCCTTCCTGTATATTTAAAAGTTTTACAAGCTACATAATTTGGAATTTAATCACGTCTTCACCTCTATTTTTTCCAGGGAGACCAACAATTTGTAGTTTATCTTCTGGCTCTATTTTCCAGACCTTCCAGCTTTATATAAACATTTACACTTTATTTTTAACAAATATTCTGCCCCCCCCCCCCCCCATTTTTCACCTTTATCTAGTAGATAAATTTCATTGCATTTTATAATTTGGCTCATTTGTTGAGTTGTTGTAGTTTTATTTAGAATCTCACTCAGTAAATATCTTCTTGAATCCTGTCCAGTTCATTATGAAATTCCTCCTCCTTAATGTTAATTGCTGCAGAGAAGTAATGACTTTTTGGACATCTTTTTTGAGAAAGAAATCTGAAGTGGGTGTTGCTGGAGCTCATCTTCAGAGTCACCTAGATATGTGCAGGAAAAAAATGCAGACAAAGCTAAAGTTGTAATAAAGAAGCAATAAGACTCCTTGCATTTCAAAAAGTAGATCAAGTATGATCATTCTTAATGAAAGAACTTTGAAGGAATTAAATGTTCCTGCCAAAGTAGAAAAATATGAAGGAACATGTGAACTCAGCTGCTTATTTGGTGGCCAGCTTTAAGAGAATACATTAAAACTACATTTTCTAAATCAGACTGTACATGGCCATTCCAGAAACTCCTATACCAACCCATAAACACCTAAAGCCAAATAAGCTTCTAACAGACCTCAACATGTACGTATGTATGTAAATCAAGTATGTTTTTACTTGCAGAAATATTTTCTAAAACAGCAGACTAATAATGTAGATAAGGCAAAATTCTGAAAGAGAAACAGAAGTGATCTTAAGTCAGTGACAGGACCACAACCACAGCTAGAAGTTAGTATGCATTTTCTTTTGGGAGGGTGCAAAATGAAAAGAAATTAAAAATTCAGGGAGAAAATGCAAATGAGGTTAGCAAAAATTATGCTGTGAAGCTTGTCACTGTGATGCAGAATGAGGAAGCCAGGACTAACACCCAGAGAACAAGAGTTCGATTTTTGGTTCAGATGATGGAAGAGCCAGATGAAGGAGGGTAGGAGCAAGCAACTTCAAGGCAGCTCGACCATGTTGAGGGAAGGGGTTAGCGATTCCCAGTAGATTAATTTATTCTTATGCAAGCACAACACCAAAAAGGTCAGTTCTGAAGGACATCGGCTTAATTCTCCCAAGCTGGTTACAACAGCTCTGGTGTGTGTGTGTGTGTGTGTGTGTGTGTGTGTGTGTGTGTGTGTGTGTACGTGTGCAAGCATGCACACACTACAGGATAGACAAAAGAGGTCCCTGCAGTGACACAGGTGCTCACATCAGAATCCAGGAATGGGGTTCTACGTGGATTTGCCTCCAAAGCCTACACTCAGCATGAGTTCAAGTACTGAATACCATACCCAGAAACCTTAAGGGGTCTCAGAGGGCTCCTAGATAAGGAGGGAGAAGCAAAATAGTCTTGGCATGGTAAAATGCCCTACTCCTTACAGATGGCAAATAGATACATGGAGTGCAGGCAGAGGCACAAACCACCCATGAGTGCTGAGATGATGCCTCCTCCAGTTGGCTCTCTCCTGCCTACTGGGGATACCCAGTATGGGGGAAATTTATTGATTCAAGTCTAACTGGTGGAGGTTTGATGACATCCAAGTAGGAGAAGGACCAAGAAAAAATTTGATGAATCCAAGGGTTTAAGTAAGGGAAAAATCATTTGAGAGGTCACAATGGGGGTGTACCTTTTGAAAATAAGTTACAGAAGGACATGATACAGGTTCACATGTTTGTTAAGAGAAAAAGAACAAATATCATACTTACAAAGATGCATGAATGGAAAGTATACAAGTGGCACATGGTGAGTGGTCTAAGGCAAAAGATTTAAAAGAGCTTTACATTCCTCACAACACGAGAGTGAGGATCCTTGCAACTGCCTATCCAGTTGGGTGACAGACTGCAAGACTGAGGAGTCTAAAATCAGTTCGGAAGATAGAAGAGAGAAAAATCAAAGACCATCTTAAGTAAGGCTTTATGAATGAATAACAAATTAACCATATCTACCTTTTCAACTTCTTAGCCTTCATATTTTTGTCTGCAGTTCAAGCCTATCTTCATTTATCTAAATAACTACACAAGATGAACAAATTGTATTTATTTTTATTTATTTTACATTTGTTGACTGGGTTAGTCTGGCTACGCAAGAACCCTTTTTCAGCAGAGACCCGGGGAGAAAAGCTCCAATAGAGTACAAAAATAATAACATTCAAGTATAGAGATTATACAGCATGGTGTAACAATTAAAGTAAGCAATAAAAAGATTTAAACAAACTATTTACAGTAAATTACTCCCGTTTGATTATCGGCTGGGCTTGGGAGTTCCTTCTGTGTGGAGTCTGCATGTCCTCCCCGCGGTTGGTTAGTGTTCTAAAGACATGCGTGCGTAAATGGGCGTGCCTTCGTTGAAGGTTGGTCGTCGAGCTGGCACCTCGGCATTTCGTAAAAAAATCTACTGCCAATCATTAGCGGACCAGAGTTCCGCTGTGGCAACCCCTTACCGGGAAAAAGCCGAAAGACGAACAACAATTTACAGTAAATTACTTTACAATCACAGCAGTGATAAAAAAAACAGCTTTTTACAGTCTAAGCAGTACAATCTGATAAGGTAGAAGTTTTAAATGGACGCTTAAAACATGCAGTACAGAAGTAAGATTTGAAAAGTGGGTAGAGGTAATTTGGAGGAGGTTTGGAAAAGCTATAAAGAAAGAGAGGTTTTGGAAGTAAGAAGCAGAGGGAAGTAGGGCTAGGTGGAGGGGGCTAGAAAAGGATAGAAATTTAATATAAGAAAGTAAGATTTGAAAAGGTACAGGAGGTTGATAGTAGAAAAATGTTTTTTTTTTTTTGTGGAAATACAGGAGAGTGGGTAAGTAAGGTAGGAATGTAAGAATAGCTAGTAGAGGGGGTAAGGGTATAAAATGGATATATTTTTATGGTGGCTGAGTACAGTGGCAGTACCAATGATTTATGAGGTGTTCCTTTAAAGCTGTTTTGAATAATTTTGTGTTGGTTAGGGACCTTACCGCTTGGGGGAGCTTATTCCAGGTTATAGATGGGTGGTAGCTATACGGTTTACATCCAGTTTTGGTTTTGGGTTTATAGATTTGGAGTAAGTTTTGGTTAGAGCTTCTGGGTTGTCTGGAGGGAGAGTAGTAGGAGGGAGAGTAGTAGGAAATAAGTGGCGCGAGTGCTGGACAGTATGATGGCAAGTAAAGGATGGAATGAATAATGGAGAGTTGAGAGACTAGAAGAAGGTGAGGTAGTTCTAACCAGTTCATTTGTTTAAGTGATATGCAGTGATGGGATCTGTAGTTTTGATTTGCTGCAAATGGAGCTATCTTATTGAAGGTGATTTCAAGCTCGACAAGAAGGGTAGAGTCAAGATTAGTAAGGCTCTGAGAGCCATAGATAAGACTGGGTAGGAGGTATGATTGGGAGAGTGTAATTTTGGCATCAGTGGAAAGGAATTTCTTTTATCTGTAGAGCAGTCCAAGTTTTTGATGGGTCTTTTTGATACAGTTATTGATATGTATGTCAAACTTCAATTGGTCATCTACAGTGATTCGTAAGAGTTTGGTGCTGGATTCTACCTGTATGGTAGGGTTGTTAAGGGATAGAACGAAGAAAGTAGATTTGATGTAGGACAGAGTTTTAAGGAGGAACAGTAGCAGTTTTGTTTTTTTATGGATTGAGAATGAGTTGATTGTCAGTAAGCCAATATTCTACTGAGTTAAATGCAGTTTAGGTGGCAGAATAGAGCTCTGAGAGGTAGCTGGCTATAGTAGTAATGGTCGAGTCATCAGCATATTGAACTAGGGAAGTTGAGGGGGAAGAGGTGTACATAGTTAGTGAAAATATTGAAAAGTAATGGTCCTAAAATGGAGCCTTTAGGGACATCCATTTGGACTGGTAGAGGTGGTGAGAGTTCAGTCTGCCATTTAACTGATTGGGTTCGATTGGAGAGGTAGCTAGAGAACCAAGAAACAGCTTCAGGGGAGAAGTTTAGTTCTTGTAATTTATGTAAGAGGAGAGGATGAGAGACAGTATCAAATGCCTTGGACATATCCAGAAATAAGCAAGAAACTAGCTTGTGGTCATCCCTGGCATGACAGACTGTGTGGATAAAGGATAGGAGTGCAGTGGTAGTGCTATGTCTAGGTCTGAAACCATGTTGTGTAGGAGGTAGAAGGTTGTGCTTAGAAAGATATTACATGACCTGTTTGTGAACACATTTTTCAAGGACTTTGGAAAGCGGGGACAGGATAGTAATGGGACGGAAGTTAGAGATATCTGACAAGTTGCCGCCCTTGTGTAGTGGAAGGGTATGAAACTGCTTCCAAATGGATGGTACTTCTTCTGAGATCGAGCAATTTATTAGAATGGATACAGGTAGGGCAAGGGTCTCTGATGCAAGTTGTAGAAAGTTTGGTGGAATTTTATCTTTGGATGGGGAGCAGGGTTTTAAGTTGGATAGTAAAGTCTTGATGCAGGAAACTGACACTGGTTTGAGAGAGAAGGAGTTGGAGAGGGATGTGGTAGGAGGAGGATTTATGACTGGAGGATTTAAGGCAGAAGGTGCGTTAGTTTTAGACAGCTTGGATATGGTGTCAAAGTAGGAGTTAAATAGGGAGGCAATTTCTAAAGGGGTATTGTCAGGGGATGGGTTAGGGGGAGAAGGGTTGCCTGGGTGGAGTATCTGGTTAATTGAGTGCCAGAATTTTTTGAGTTGGATTTTAGTGCAGTAGGAGGGTTGTAGTAAAAGTCTTTTTTGTCTTTGTTTATATGTTTTTTTGTCAAGTTCTGTGCTTCTCTGTATTTTTGTAGATCTTTAGGAAGTTTAGATTGGGACCAGTTTTTCCAAAGTTTATCTCTATTTTTCATAAGGTTGAGAGTAGCTTTGGACAGCCAGGGGGAGACTGTTGATTTAATGCGAATGGTACGAATGGGAGCTACAGAGTCTAGTATGTTGAGAAAGCAAGAAAGCCAGAGAGGCAAGATTATGTTGGTGTGGACATGTGCTGAGGAGGGATGCAGAGTATATTAGGAAAAAGATGCTAAGGATGAAGCTGCCAGGTAACAGGAAAAGATGAAGGCCTAAGATAAGGTTTATGGATGTGATGAGAGAGGGCATGCAGGTGGTTGGTGTGACAGAGCATGATGCAGAGGACAAGAAGAAATGGAAACAGATGATCCGCTGTGGCGACCCCTAACGGGAGCAGTCGAAAGAATAATAATAATAATAATAAGTTTTACATGTAGGTCAGGATAAAAGCAATACAGTATCCCAGCTGATGGAATTGGTATTAGATAATAATTATATTTTTTATGAGGGACACTATTTTAAGCATATTAGAGGGGTAGCTATGGGCTCCCCAGTGGGCCCCTTATATGCCAATGCAGTAATGGCTTACTGGGAAATGAAATGCTTTTTTAATTCAAAGTATATGGAATTTATAAAGCTTTACACTCGCTTTTTGGATGATTTGTTCTTAGCTTGGTGTGGTCCACAGCAATTGTTATATGAATTTTTTGAATGATTCAACTGAATTGTTATCCTTTTCTTATACTTTAAAGGAAAACAGTATTGCATATTTGGATGTTTACTTAACCAAGGATGTATTGGGAGGGGCTATGTAAAATCTTCCATTTACAGGAAGAAAACGTATTCAAATAAATTCCTTCATTTCTCTAGTACTCACCCTATTTATATTAAAAAGAGTCATTAAAGGCCAAATGGCAAGGGCTGCTAGGATGACTACTTTGGATAATGAAGTCCTGGAAGAGATTAGGTTTATAGGAACTATGTTTCTGAATAGAGATAATCCTAAAACTTTAGTCAATGCCATTTCAGGTGAAGTTATAAGAAAGAGATTATCAGGTATTTATAGCCCATTATTAAAACAAGAAAATCATTGTGATGAGATATGCATGAATTTAGAAGGTGATGAAATACCAGTATTAGTAAACCCGAATGGTATTTGCAATAATATTGGTACAAATGGGCCAAAGGTAAAGAAGGATATATATTCATTAACAGTTTTTTACAACCTTTACGGATGACAGTGTCAATATAGCCAATATTATGTATAAAAACTGGGAAATTATTTCCATGGATAAGGATATAAGCCATGTGGTGGGTATCCATCCGAATATTGTTTATAAAAGGGATAAAAATTTGAAGGATTGGTGTAATTCCTTTACAAAGTTAGAAAAATGGAAACCTGGGAATATGAAAAAATGTGGTATGTGCAGAGTAGATACATCTTGGAATGTAACAATGTTGTACTAGGTAGTAAAAATGTCTCTATAAAAGGCCGCTTTAACTGTAATACAAGAGGGGTAGTTTATGCTGCTAAGTGCTTGGATTGCACAGCTTATTAAATTGGTAAAACGGAACGGAAATTAAGGCAGCGTATCCACGAACATTATTATGACATTTGGAAGGTTAAGTGTACCAATGCTTTGTCCAGACATATTCAGGAAAATGATGGCCATAAATTTGGATTTGTAATTTTAGAACAGGTAAAAAATGGCCCAAGGGGTGGTTCTTGGAAAATATTATTAGAAAATAGAGAATATTGGTGGCAGATTTATTTAAATGCCACCTTAGTACCTGGTAGTAATGATGTAGTAGCTTTATCAAGTGTTTTAAATCTTAAAACGTTTTATAGATAAATATTTTATTATTATTGTATTGTATTAAATTATATAGTTGGGGGTGACATGTTTTATATTTTATATTATGTCTTATGCCTTATGGTTTATGCTATGGTTATGTTATGTCTTTTTGCCTTTAAGACAGTAATTAGATTATTAATTGCCATTATAGGTGTATTTAATAAGTGCTTTTACTGTGATTATTTGTCTGAAGAAGGTTGGAAAGTCTAACCGAAAGCACTTATCATACCCATAAAGTCTGGAGTATTGTCCTAGTACTTTCTGGCATTTTTCTGGACAATCACATGGATGACATACTGCAGAAAACTGCAACCCCTTCAAGGCTGCAGAACAGCATATACTGTTCTCTGTTGATAAATGCCTCAAGAATCTTGCACTATAATGTCTACCTAGGTGGCAGAGCTGGTCAGTGAAATATTGACATGAATCCCCTTCCACAAAAAATTAAGGATGACTAGAAAGAGACACTACTAATTAATGTCCAGGCAGACCTAGTAGGGAAGGGGGTCACCCTCCATATTTTAAGATTATGAAAGATACAGGGGTGGAGGGTAACAGCTTCTACTGCACTGATGACCTCCTACTCTGGACATCTACTGCTATGACCAGTTGCTTGTAAGTCTGCAAATGTTCAATGACGGGATCACTGGTGGAGTAACATTCCTTACAACAGTACTGCAGCATTTGATGAAATACCAAGAGGGTGGATTACAATATGCTCTGAAATAGAAGAGTGATGAATCTGTGGACTGAGGTTCATGTTGCTACCTCACAAATACTTTCAGATTACATGCGCTTGAAAAAAATGCAACTGTGGCTGCAAACCTGGTCAAGTGTACAGTGACTTGCACCATAACATTTTATTACTAAACCACAACAGAAAACAATGCAAACAGATACCGAAGTGGAAAGGGTCAGTTTAGAATAGAAACCAGTGAAGCAGTTTTTCCTAGCATGATGGAGACTGACAGTTTGTGTTCCTGACATTCTTTTCCGGAAATGTAGTACCTGAATACCAGAGGATGAGATCTTCTTTCACTTTTGACAGTTAACGAAAATGCTGGCAACTGAATAGGTTTGCTTCAGCTGCAGCTCAAAGATCATTTTAACAAAAAGGCTGCTCCTAAGACTGAATCTATTCCTACAGAACATATAAACCTCTTTGCACCAAAGGTCTTGCAATTCTTATACCCCCCACCTTCTTGGCTCTTCCAGGACAGGAAATTAAGGATTACCAAAGATTGGGCTCAAACAGGGCAGGATCAGCTTTTGAACAATAAACAAGCCCCACAAAGTGTGAACTGGCCTTCTAACTGTCCTTAAATTAAGGATATCGTTCAACAGCTATTACAAGTTCAATGGAGAACCCACAGGTAAGCACACTTGACAATGTGGACAACTGCACCTCAACTAAGGTACATAAAAGTCATTTTGCAAAACCTCGCTAAACATTGTAGGCCTTGAGGCTTACAGGATGGTTTCAGACTGAAACTCTTTAAAGAACAGTGCTAGTTTTCCCGGTTTCCAGCAAAAGTTCCACCATTCTTCTCTGATGCACTATTTCTGAATGGCAACAGATCAAGAGGATCCATGTGCAAGTCTCAGGGTCCTTAGGTTTTAATGCACACAGCTCGTCCTTTCTGGTTTAGGAGTGTGATGTGCTTAGGTAGGAGAACTAGTCCAAGCTAGTCTAAACAGAATAATATGGGGAGGCATGGCTACCAAGGCCAGTAAGCAGGGATTAGCAAAATCCCAGACATGTCTGCCCTATAACACCCCTAGGCAGCAGATGAACAGTAAGTGGAAAGCATAAAACTGACTGCCTCACCAAATTATGCTAAAGACATCCACTGCTCAAGCTTCTGGGCTGGGGAACATGGCACAAAATATTTGAAGATGGTCATTTTCTTCTGAGGTGAAGAGATCCACAAGGGGGACTTCCCAAAACACCCCTTAGATTTAAATCTTAAATGTGGACCATGACCTGTTCAAACTAGCACACCCCTGAGAGGAGGAGTGCAGGTTGCTTGTAAGAGGTGCACCATGCAAATTTCTGCCTCACAGACATTATGGGGAATATGCACAGCTGGTAACAGTGAAGATTTCTTGCTTGTTGTACCGCATTACCGTGGTATTCTTTGCAACCACCCTAAGTCTACCTGGTTTCAACATCATTCTTACCATCCTACAATTTTTCTTACAAGGATTAGAGCTGACAGCAGGGCAGGGGAAGATATTTTATGGTTATAACCCATTTTGATGGTCGATGTGCACTTGTGGGCATGAGGGTTCTACTATTACTCTTTTTGCTAGCTCAGAAATATACATGTCAATGAGGCACAACAAAGTCATGAATGCCTTCCTGGTCCATGTGCTGAATGCCGTATACCCCTCTCTGATGCTCTCTAACACAAGCTCCTATCCGGTCACTGTTAGTAACTTCTTAATAAATTTCTCACCTGACTGCTGAAACCTTTCTGTATTACATCAATATCATAAATTACTTCAGCCAATGAAGAAAATCATACAATCTCAAAGCACAACACTTGGATTTACCAATCACGTACATGATCAAAACATGAACGCGCCAAAAAAAAAAAACTCTCAATCACAACTGAAAACAAGTGTCTTTGTAGGGATACAGACACCCTCTGCACCTTCCCACCCACGATTAACAAATATAATGCATTTTATACAAACTCCTGAGTTGCAGGGAAAAGGAGAAAGTAACCCAAACAATGATCCTACAGTACCTGCTTGACAAAAATGTGACCCCTATTCAAATGTGAGTTTTATCATTGTTATTGGACAGGTAAAACTTGACTGAAAATGACTGTCCCTGACATGTATGAAAATCACTATTACTCGCTATTCAAACAGTTACCATTCTACCAACACGTTCTGGATTCCCTACTCACATACTGAATAAAATACTTGATCAATGGATGCCACAATTTGCCACATTCTCTGCTCATGTCTTGTATTTGAGTACCCCTTGGCAGTGATATGCTATCACTAAGCTGGATGGTAATCACGACGACTTGCTGAAATGATTAAATATTGCTCCCCTTCAGACGTTTAACAGAATTGCTAGTATTCTGCTTAGATCCTTGCTCCAATTTTTAACACTCTTATTAAATTATCACTCAGGACATAGGCAAACACACATTACTACAAAAAGAAAACATCCAGTTATATAGTTATAAAAAATACATGTGCGATATATAAAGTATCATGTCCAATATTACATAAATTGCTCAATTCCCGCTTTCTCTTAAACCTCTCTCCTCTTCCTGACCATTATTATGCATGCATTGTTCCCACAGTTTTCATTAATTTCCATGTAATTTGCTCCTTCCTCTTTTCTAAAGATCCCACTTGCAGTTTTTTCTACTTCTGTTAACAATATTCAGTACTTCAATATAGTTTGTTTAAACTTTGATTTCAGTTTTCTAGTAATTGTTTTTTGGCAGCTACCAGAATTAAACTTAAGGCCTTGCTATGACTAGACAATTCAGACCGTGTGTCTCAGGTCAAAAGAATCATTTCCTTAGTTACAACCAGTTGCTAACCCAATATTTCTGGCAGAGTACTCAGTAGGGAATTTATAAAATCAGCCAATTCGTTACACTTGGAAAGGTGACATTAAGACTTTAGAAGAATTTTTAAATTATCTTAATGGGACTATTGGCTTCTTGACATTACCTACTATTCTAATTTTAACAAGGCTAATTATCTTGACATTAATATTATAAAACATGTTGAGAATTTGAGATATACATCTAGAGAATTAGAAAGCCTACCTTTACGAATTCCTTTCTCCATTTTACTAGCTCCCATCTTGTATGTCAGAAAAGGAATTTTGTAAAGGATCAATTTGTGAGACTCTCTAGAATCCTACCTAAAGATGAAGTGTTTTCTGTTGAGGCAGAAATTCTCAATGACTTTTTTGTTGAATGAGCCTATCTGAAGGAATTGGTGGAAGAGATGAAGAGGTTGGGTTTGGATGGCCCTGATACTAAGTATATGCCTATACCTCACCATAGGGGTAAAGATAATATGACTAGGGTAGTAACTGATGAAACGATACACAGGAAGGTAAATTTAAAAGGGCTATGACTATGCCCTATGGACAATACAGTAATAAGGTTAAAGGCATTATTATTAAAAAAAATGGTATTTGCCTTTATTTGGGTACTGGGCACAACTTGGGGGGGGGGGCACCAACCTTTTCTTACGGAAAAGGGAAGAACATTAAAAACATTGTTGAGAATGTTAAACCATAAAATGTTGTATATGGTCTGAGCAAGTGTAGGGGGCTTGCCCCCAATGTAGATTCATTTACGATGCTTCAACACACAATTTATTGACTTACTCAGGGAGTATTAGAAATAATGGGAGATTTAATTGTGGCAAGACAGCGGTTATTTATATCGCTTCATGTCTGACTTGCTCTTTTTCCTATGAGTCAGCTGAAAACTAGAATTTATGAACATTCTTTTTACAGGCTCCCTAAGTTTGGCAACAGCCCTTTCTACTTTGTTGCTCAAGTCATTATGCTAAGAGTTTTTGTGCTCTGCAGTTAATATCAAAAAACAGTTAACAGCAATTTTTCTAAACTCATGCATATTATCCAGATACTTCCTTATTTTCTTTTTATCACTCTGCAGTTGTGCCTGATTTTGTTCTGTCAGATTCCTCTTATTCTTCAATACTTTAACCTTTGCCACTTCCTAACCCATATCTTTTACTTTTATTTCTACCATATTTTTAAACTCCATTTTCATTTTATCCCAGTCACTAGCTATATTTTTTGAAGAAATTTCTATCTTCCAAAATAACCTTGAAAAATTTCCACTTCCCGTTCCTCAAATTCTTCTCTTTTTAACAGGTAGGTGGGGAAGTGCCAGCGTCTCATTTGTACTTCACTGGCCTGCATTTTCGTTATTGGCGCATGATGTGAAACAGTTACTGGAGGTGCGTCAAAACTTTCAATTAAATGCACATGTTCCTGTGAATTATAATTTCTGTCTAGTCTAACCGAGTTATCATAACTTGTAGAAATGATATGCAAATCCTCTCCATGCTTCTACTACTGAATCCACGTCTTCCATACCAAATATTTTCATAAATTTATTCAGAAATCTACCATGTTTTATTTACCTTCTGGGACCTCCATATACATTCTCAGCATTGCAAATCAAGTCCCAATCCCCACCTACAAGCAATAATCCCTGCTGAAAGCTGGCTATTTCTCTCAAAAATGTCTTAAGCTCCATAATGGCAGTTTAGGTAGAATATAAATACATGCAAGTGTGATCCTCCTCCCTTGCCAGTATCCCCTTACTATCACATATCTACCGCTATCTTTTTCCCTCCTTTATCAATATTGTATCTCCCTAATAATTAATGTAAATACTCCTCTTTTCCTTTGTCCCTGATATTCTGCTGAATATCAATCCAGAAATTTTTCTTTATCCAATTAACACACTCACTTCTTTCCATATGTGCTTCTTGTAGCATTTCTATTTGCATTCCGCATTTCTTAACATAATTCAATACTTTCATTTTTTTTGTTTATACCTGTGCCATTCACATTCCAAAACAATATCTGTTTTCAGCTTTTTTGTTGCATGCAACCACTAATGTTGGCAGGTTGACCATTTCTACAGTTTCTTATCTCCATTTGAACCCAAGTCATATTTTACAAGACTTTTTGTTTTAATGAAAACCATCAAACAAACAAAAAAAACCCACTCCATACATATTACCTTAAAACAAGCATGCAAAACTATGTATATCTTCAAATAATGAAGTTGAACCCTCCTGATATGGACAATTGCCTCAAATCAACAAGCAGCACACAAGCATTAATGAACCTAAAATTAAGGTTATGCCTGCTAAAGAGCATGTTACAGCCTGTGCTTCTTATACTAATGGCTGTCTGTTCTTGACTTATCTTTACTCCCTTCTCAAATGTGAAAAACAGCTTATATACTTTCAGAAAAAAAAAATTATTTTATCTTTAAGAAAAAGAGCACTGGATATTTTTAAATAAAATTAAATTATACACTGCTTTAGTAAATTCATTAAAGTATTAAGTAGCTATGTCTTATTCACTTCCAGTAATTTTAAAACATTTACTTACAAAAAAAAATAAATAAATATTATGCCAAGGGCATTAATCCATTCACCAATGCAAAAGTAAAAGAAAACATTTCAGCTCTACATATATTATATTACGTTCAGTGCACTTTCACAATTCATCTCCCACCTCAACAGCCCAATATTACAGCACATTAAATATGTCTTTGTACAGTCTTTATTCTCTTTTATACTGAATCTAGGCAGCCACAGTGGTGCAGCGGTTAGCGTTGTCGCCTCACAACAAGAGGTTCTCTGGTTCGATTCTCGGCTGGGGTGCCTTCTGTGCGGAGTCTGCATGTCCTCCCTGTGGTCGCCTGGGTTTCCTCTGGGTGCTCCGGTTTCCTCCCACATCCCAAAGACATGCAGTAGGTGGACTGGACACACTAAATTGGCTCTAGGTGTGTGTGTGTGTGCCTTCTATGGAAGGTTGGGCACCTGGCTGGCAACTCGACACCGTAAAACTCCACTGCCAGTCATGAGTGGACAGATGATCCGCTGTGGTGACCCCTGACCGGGAAAAGCCGAAAGAAGAAGAAGATGACTGTAATGCCTAAATTTCTTAAAACTAAAAAGTACTTTAGTTCAGTATCTTCATCACGCAACACGAAAATGCTTTAATATATAAAGCACAATTTCTATCATGAAATGGTTATGCAACTACTGTTAAGAACACAAACTGTTTTCTTTACAGTTACTTTCTCTTTTTTTATCTCAATGACATGAAGTGGGACACATGCTTGTCAGTCGCCCCACAAGTTTAGTAACAACAAAAATCCAATCTTTCTCAGCCTTTTTTTTTTTTTTTGGTAAAGCCGTATTTCACAAATGTGATTGATGCTTTATAGTCTCACATTTATTCACTGATTTTAGTGTTGTTGGTCTTCTTGCTCATTTCCACCTCCTAACACATGACTCTGGTTCAAGTCCAAGGTGCATCTGATTCTTCTAGCCATCTCCAGTGTTTTATTCCATTTCTCAAGCATTTTCCTTTGCAATGTTGAAAAGGTTTCACTGGCAGAATCGTCCTATGGGGTTTATTGTTAGAAGAAAGAGAGAGTCCCCTTCGGTTCATCTCACTTTTTGTTGGCTAAACTTGTATTTCCTCTTTAGCCTGTTCTGCATTATAAAACATCTTTGATCCTTCAGGAAAAAATAATTCTTAAGACAACTAGCTACAGCAGCTTGAATGTCATAACTGCCTCTCAACATTCCATGACTGCTGTGATAAATTTGCATCTCTTCTGCCTGGTATACAGCGAATAATTATTTTCCGCAAACACTCTGCTGTCTTCAATTTTTAACACTTTTCCCTTCTGCCAAAGTTTTGTCACAATCAACTCTAGTCTGATTGCATTGTTACTAATATAGCTCTTGCCTGTTTCCTCGTGGCTAGGTTTGGAGCATACCCTTATGTGGCCTTTCAATTAAGAAATCCTGCTGTGGAATGTCCAATTAATTGCTTATTTATGCTTTCATAAAATTAATACAGTCTGTTCCATCCAGTTTCTCTGGTACAGCAGAAAATCTCAGGTTTTCTTTGCATGTGCTGCCTTCTAACTCTGCCATTTTTTGAAACGGCTCTTCCTAAGCAATCTCATACTCAGCCAAGCTTTTCTTTATTTCAACCTCTGATTTGTGCTGTTTTACCAGTTCATCTGAATAGCTAGTTCAAGTTTCTTCTATTTTCCTGCTTTTTGTTATCTGAGTTGACAGACTTCAATGATTCATTTATTCTAATCACTTTTGAGTACATCTGATTTATTTTTTTCCTGCAAATTATTGGACACCATCTCTTGTACCAAAGCCGAAGCTTGGACTGCTATTTGCTAAACAGTTGCTGGATTCTTCCCAGTTAGTGTTTTCTCTTTAGTGTTTGATTTTATTTCAAGTTCTCAAAATGTCTTCTTTCCTAGCATCCAGGCAGTGTACGTACTAGCCAGTAACAGAATTTTTCTAAAGCTGGCACAATTACTACATCTTATTTCACAGTTTCTTTTTTCACATTATACGAGTTGAAATTAAGTTGCCGAGTCTGTGGCCATCTTGGAAGTTCCCTTGCTTCATTTTTATACTCTTTTTGCAGGATTCTCAGTTGCTTATGATTTTAAAGCTTCCTTGGCAAGCATGTTTTTCTGACTGTAAACTACTAGAAGAAAATGCTTGTCGAGAAATTCAGATCACCTCACATCAGGCATGAGGGGTCTTGAGCCATGGGACTATATTATGCTATACACATAGACTGACAGAAATCAGCTCAGTGGCTCAAATAGCCACAGGCCAGTCTTCCACTCTGGCCACACACTGTCCTCAGTTTTATAAGCAACATGCAGCTTCACTGTCTCAGATAAAACTCTCCCCTCCTAATTTCTTAACACAAAAAACCCTCAAGAGGTACAGTCATGAAAAAAGACATAATATTCTATAATAAAAAGCTGGAAAAGTCTGCTAGCTAACTTTAGTGAAGACTCAATGTTCCATGAGTATTTTGATTACAACTGAAATTTTAAAATTAGTGTAAGCTCTTCTAAATACAAAGATCAATGCTTGAGAAAGTAAACAGCAAAGTCAATACACTAAACAGGCAAGGACTAGTTAACAGAGGCTAGATAACTGGTGCGTATTAACCTTGGAAAACCCATGCATTAATACAATAAAAAAAAAATTAAATCGACATCTTCAATTACAGTCTGCAGATACGAGTTAAACATACAAATAATTTATAAAAAACAAATAAAGGGTTATCTTTCATATACATTTTATTTTTATTATGCAATAGCAATGCAAATTTCCCAAAATAATCCTTAAACAGTTCTAGTTTTAATTATGAGGAGGAATCTGTTCTCAGAAGTGGTTGAATGAATAAGCAAATGATTAAACATTAAAATAATGAAAAGAATTATAAGCAAAATGATCAAATAACCAATAAAAGCTGTAAGTGAAATGCTCGACAAAAGGGGTTCTAATTGCCTCAAATTTGTGAAAAACTACCCAGGAGATCAACACATTCACATCAATGAACTGGATTATACTAGTGAGAACCGCTGGCCTGAAGCCAAGAAGAGAAAACACAATGGACCATTCTCACTTGGCTGAGAATTATCAAAAAACTCCAAGAAAAAGCTACACAGCTAAAGTGACATGTTTGCATGGTGGGAAAAAGATATCAAGTATTGATCGAGCAAGCTGAGGTAATTAGAGTGGTTGTCAAGGTGATAGGATACATGTCATTAGCCTTACAGAAATGCATCCCTGTTTTACATTCTCTGAGTGAATCGGCTATTCACCAAGAGGAAATTATGCTTGTTATGCGGCAGGAACCTTTTACCTCTCCTACAGACCATACAGATGATACGCTTTTAATTTACTGAGAATTAGTTTGGGGTTGCTTTTCTTGATGCTTCATTCGTCATCCCTTATTGTTTAGTTTTCAAAACTGTACTTGTTATGTAGTAATTCCCTGACAGCTTGCATTATTCCAATATGCCTCTCTCTTTAGTATGGCCCGTCAGAAACAACACTGAAATCTGCCCAATGTTACAAAAGAACACTGGCAGTCCCTGTGGACTGTCTACTCATTTTCCTGCCCTAACCTAGGGGATTTTAATTAGAAATGTGTGAACTACCTACAGCGTCAAGTCACAGATAATTCAGCTTCAAACCTGTAAATATCAAAGCAGTTTAATAGCTATGAAATAAAACATCATTCTGTTTGGATACAGGGTATCAGGCAGCAATCATCATAACCTGCTATGGTTTGATTAAAAATTGCAATTTTCAGCTGTAGTTCGTTAAACAAATGCCACAGTCATTCACTTCAGTGTCACAATTAAGTAATGTTCAGATGTGGAAAACGTAATAACTGCTATTTTGTTACAGCGATCATAATGAAATATAGCCTTCTTGCACTAAATAACTTGATCACGTGTGGCTATCTAAATAGAGCATTCAGTAATTGAGCACATATCTAGAGATGATGTATTACTTTGTCTATGACCTTTTTACATACATTGTAAGGACTCTATGAGCAAGTAAGGCAAATAACCCACAATAATGTTAAAAGCAGCAGTCTCAGTGGTCAAAGGTCAATCTCACTTTAGTCAGAAGACTCAATACACCTTATTATGAACAAGGTTTCAGCAGGAAGTGAATTCAGATATCACAAATGCTGCACTACTATGCAACATACAATACAGTAAAGTTGTTAAAAGTGCTGGATAGCAAAGCTGAAGGCCAGTGTTTGAACCCCACAAGTTCCCATTTGCACACCATCAAGCCTTAGCAAGCCGGTTCATGTTCCTCTGTTCTTGGGTAAACACCACAATAAAAAGACTCGTCTCCCAGCTAGCCCATCCCAGTTACCAAAAATGCAACCCCCCCCTAATAACCAAATAAGCAATAAAGGTTTTAATCTGTCTGTGAAACGCTGTTGAAATGTATAAACGGCAATACACAAAATAGTAAAATATGGACATTGCAGGTCAAGCACAATTCAGACACACTCAAGGCAAACACAATATTTATCCATGCAGCCAGTGTCAGGCCACATCAAATGTGGCAAATGACTAGTTTACATTAGAAAAAGTTGCTTTGGTTGCTGTACTTGAAAATTTCACTAGTGTGCAAATATAGAACAAGAAAGATTAAGGTTAGCACATGCCAATGTCACCTTGCTATGCACTGTGGGCATTACATAACCTTTACTGCAAAGAGAAAAATAAAAGTGAGCTATCATAGGCCGACAGGCATTGCTTCCCATGCCAGGGTCGATTCAGAAGCAAGATGATGCTATGGTACTCTACAGATTTTATGAAAAATGGCACTGCTTACGCTCCTCATTAGGAGTAAGCATTAATATGTGTCAATCGTGCATCCTCCGTCCTTTCAGTCCTACAAACCAGATGTCACCTAGTGCTCCATATAACTTTGTTAATCCTTCAGGTGTCTACTAACCTGTCATAGGTAAGATTTTGAGAAATGGATAAAAAATTCATGCCCTCCCCCAAATAATGGGGCTGCATCAGCCAAGAACACACAATTCTACCCAACACTACCTAAAGGAACATTTATGCTAGCGTCCCACGCAAATATCTGTCACACAAAGTCAATACATATGGAGTACTCTAAGCAAAATCAATGTTTGTGGCAAGGACTGTAAGGTATTCTACTTGAAGTGCTACAGTTACATCACTAGGGTCTAACAGAAGCATATACGAGTAAATACTGCACAAACCACCCACCCCACCCTGCTACTGCACTTTAGCATAACATTTATACTTTAATGAATTTATGTATTTTTGTCAAATGCTCTGCATAAGTATATTTACTGAAAAACAAACTAAAAAGTAGAAAGAAACTATTGCTCCCCCAAACACTCCCACACAGACAACAAGCATACACTTTTTCCCCTGCAGTACACATTAACAGCTTTCCTTAATTGGGACAACTAATACATTGACTGATTTATTACACTGTTAATGCACTTAAGTCTTTTGTGTTACATTGGTGAGGCTACTCAATGGTCATTCTGTATACCTACCTATGCTGTGAAAGTAGTGAGTTGTAAGGCAGACTAATAATGAACTCTCCTCCTCATAAAACACAACAGTCTGCAGTATTAACCTGTCTGAATGGGAGTATAAGAACACTGGTAAGTAAGCAATCAGCCCGTTAAAATATAAAGAATCGTCTTGTAAGAATGTAGCACTGTAAATATACAAGTCTGCCTTACAAACTGTGTTTGGGGAGGTTATGTAGATGGTGCCACTGCTTCCTCTAATGTCCTGCTCATTAAGTCACTGTTAGTGGCAAAAAAGACAGCATGTTATCCCATGTAGCATTACTGTCAGTAAGTGATCGCTAAACTCTTCTGTTGAGTGGTCAGGTCTCATTCTAGAAGGGCTAAAAGACATAATGACAGTAAGACTCGGATGTCGATTAGTTGAACAACACAAGCCATGATACGATGACTCATTATTGACACTCAGTGAGTATTAAAGCAGTAGGCTACTTGAATTTCAGACTGTGCATACTAATGCATAACTGTGCAAGTGCAACATATACTTACTGATGCACAACTGTGCAAGTGTAACGTGCTTACTAATGCACAACTGTAATCTTTGGACACACGCAGCACTCCTGCTTATGTTTTAGTTAGTGAGTGCCAAAGGTAGCATCACCTATGCAGCGGCCAAAGTGGTGGAAGTTATACTTAAGAAATATGTGGCATGCATTCCTCATATTTCGAAAGATTCCTGGTGCTTTCTGGAGAAGGTTGGATCAACTGCTTTTAGTGGGAGTTGCTATTTTCTGACCATTGATGTAATTGATTTATATTCTTCTATTCCCCATGGGGTGGCAGTTGAATGGATCCAATTAGAGATGTCTTCCAAACAAGCTCCAGTGGAGGAGATTTCCATGGTTAGTGAGTTGCTGGACATTATTTTGACTTGTAACTTCTTCACATTTAATAACCGATGGTTTCATCAATTAATCGGAGTCCCAATGGGGCCACCCTGTGGGGCCAGTGTGGCGAATTTAGTGATGACCCACTGGGACAGGGACTTTGTTTTTTCCAATGCCATCGTGCAGGAGAAGGTTTCCTTGTACACAAGGTTTCTGGATGACATTTTCATTATTTTCAATGGCACACAATAGGAGGCACTTAGTCTGGTAGATAGCTTTAACAACTCATCCAATTTTTTGAAATTTACTTCAACTCTTGGCTCAGATAGGATAACCTATCTGGATGTGGAGCTTTTCATGGATAGGGGTCAGAGTTGGTTTTTAGCTAAAATCCATCGAAAACCGACTTTTTCTAACTCCTATTTACATTTTGACAGTGATCATCCAGCCCACCAAGAGAGAGCCATAGTCAAGAGCCAACTGGTCAGGGCGGCCAGGATGGTGTCCGATAAGGATTTTCTGGATGAGTGTAAGTTTAATTCCAACCTTTTTCTGTGCCGAAGATACCCAGAGGCCTTGATTGCTGAGTTGTGCTTGGAGGTCAGGTGTAAGAGGGCCAATGGCCACTTCCAACCCATTTTGGGCCGCTCTGAGTTGGAGCCAATGACACCCTCCCGACCTGATTGTAATAGCAACAAGTTCCAGTGTAACTTAATTCTTTCCTTCAACTTGGACGCCTATGAGATAGTGTCAATAATTAAGAAGAATTGGCGTTTGCTATCAACTGATCCTTCTGGATGGGCTGGGTCCAATCATTTGCCTTTAGTGACATTCAGGAGAGGCCCTAATATTAAGGACATTTTGGAAATTAAATTTAAGAGTGTATCCCCACGATCCGGAATGTATAAATGTAATATGTGCAAATTTTGCAGATATGTTAAAGCGGGTACAGCTTTTTTGGTTAGGGATAGGAAGTTTCTCATTAGAGGGAGATATAATTGTGCCAGCAACCAGGTGGTTTACCTAGCCCAATGTTCGTCCTGTCCTGGTTTTTATATTGGTAAGACCGATAGGAGGTTACAGGACAGAATGTATGAGCATTTGTATGCCATCAAAAAGAAGAGGTTGGACAATGCTTTGACTATGCACATCCATGATCATCCAGGCCACGAGTTTACTTTTTCGGTCATCGATCAATTATGTACCGGGAATATGGGGGGGGCCAGAATCGCTCAGATTGGAGTGTAGGGAACTTATGTGGCAGCTGAAGTTGGAGGCTTATCATCCCCCTGGCCTCAATAGCATGTTATCCATCAGCTGTTTTTTGAAATTAAGAAGTTTAGCGAGGTGAGGTTCTCATTGTAGGGTGGATGTTTCTCCCCCTTTACTGTAGAATGGAGGTTCCCCCTTTTTGCAGTCTGGGTTTGGCTCGTATCTGTTCACATATTTCTAGCATCCAGCTTGGCAGTACTTATGTTACTAAACCATTAATTTTGCAGTCAATTTGGGTTTAGTAACATTTGGGATTAGCCATGTTATTTCATCTATTAACCCCTTTTGATTTCTAGTCAAATATTTTAATATTTTAATTTCATGTACATTTTAACTTGAGCATATTTTAGGCAATTTTTAGGCACGTATAATGACAGCCCATTTATTTTGGGTTTATTATAGTTCTTTAATCCATTTGACAGTTTTTTGATGCATACATACACACATATATTCACCTTTTAAATGTTTTAGGTATCCATCGTTAGCCAGTTATAATATTCACTGCGGATGTTATGTTTACACATTGCCGATGGCTGTCAGGGGTATTTTTCATATATATATGAATTATATGAATCATTCTCATATTAGGGTATTGTTTTACATCAGGGAATTGTCTTGATTATGATTCATTTTGACTAGACATCGTCATTGCTTTTGCTTTTGTTTTTATTTCCATTTATATATCTTATGTTATTGCAATTTGATTCTATTTTGTATTGGCCCCTTTAAATAGTGTAAAAAAAGGGGGGGGGTGTTCTTTAAGTGTTTGTATATCAAGAGAACTAGTGCAATGGTGCGAGTTTGTTTTTTCTGATGAAGTTGGTGCAGAGCGCCGACGAAAAGCTTTGGTGCTAGGCTTAAATAAAATCTCTTTTTACTTCAGCGTGCCTGCTCCTTTTTGGACTTGGATTATTGAACCCATTGACTCTGTGGACATAGTAGATATCGCTGGTGTTTCCTGGATTAGCGGTGGTTATTCGAGTTTGTCTCTTTTGTATTCAAAGTGGTTTTGGAGTTCCTTTCTGTAGGATGTCAACATCACTTGAGGAGTTAATAATAGCTCCCAACTTGCAATCATTTGCGAACTTTGTCAGCCAGAGTCCCTTCGTGTTGGCCTGGACTTCAGAGAAGCAGAAACCAAACAGGAGAGGACCCAGGACCAAATCCTGCGGGACTCCACTCATGAAAGGTCAGCAGTCTGACTTGGAGTCAGCTACTTTCACACTGTGTGTTCTATCTGTGAGCCAGTTTGCAACCCACGTAGTGATATAGGGGTTAATGCCTAGCTTAGTGAGTTTTTCTATGATTCCTGAGTGGGAAATGGTATCAAAGGCCTTGGCCAGATCAAGGTAGGCTGTATGAACTTCATCCACAGCTCTGGTGACTGACTCAAAAAAGTCGACCAGTTTGAATGGGAATGATCTACCCTTCATAAAACCAAACTGTGTGGGATCCAGAGTTTGGAGATGCCCTATATCCTTGTTTATTAGGTCCATGGTGGTGTGTTCCATAGCTTTCCATATCAGACTCATCAGGCTAATGGGGCGAGAGTTCCCAGGGTCTGTAGACGCTCCTCCTTTGTGGAGAGGGATGACTCTTTTGCTTAGCAACTTTTGTACATCTAATGCTGCTTATTCCTGTTTACTGGGAGGAACATCTGGAACCGATGTTCTGACAGGGGCGGGGAGGGAGAAGGAATTATATATCCTCTGGAAATGATGTCCAGCACCCGTTTGTCTGTGGTTATGTTTTGCCAGGTTGCCAGGTGCAAGGACAAATGCCCCCCGACTACCTCCAGAGGTGGACAATCAGGTACTCCTTCAGGAGCGCTGACAGGGTCTACCAAATAAGGTATCTCTGGAGTCCTGGTTCTGCAGACTTCCTCTGCCATGAGGGCAGTGTCTTCCATTGTTCCCCCACTCTGCCTCAAGGAGAACCTTTACCCTGTGTGTCTTGGTAACATCTTTTGGGTTTCCTGAACCAAATCTTTCCACTGCCTCTCTGACCTTTGGGGAAGGGTCTGGCAGGAGTGGAAAAAAGCACTCCAGTGGCAGACAAAGTTTTACCCTTCTGTTCACACTTAGTGAGCGTCTCTCTTACTTTATGCCCAAACTGGGATGAGCTGTCAAATGGGGTGCTAATAAAGGAAGACCTGAAAGGTTCCACAAAGTCGCAGAAGTGCAAACAGACCTGCCTCCTGATAGAGATACCTGAACGTGCAGCCCTACTCACTCCATCTGCAGCATATGAGATAAGCCTCATGGAGGTGTTTGCTACTGCATTGAGGGTAACTAGCTGTGTGCTGACCTTCTCACTGACCGCATCAGCAACTGCTCCATGGACAGAATCTGACAGGTCCTTGATCATATCTCCCTGCAATCTAGTAAAGTGGCCAAGGTAATTCAGTGACTAAAGAGAAAAAGTCGCTGAAGAAGATGCATGCTGTCCATATCTACCCATCATCCTAGAATCCTTATTAGGAGGGTGGATAGAACTAATCTCGGAAAGTTCTTTCTTAGTGGCCGCCGCCACAACCATGACATCCACTGCTACACACTTAGTCCAAAAGGTCTTGTCCTTCGGGGTGGTGATATACTTATTTGGCCTCTGAAGAGTGGGATCTATGGTATCTGGGGTCTCCCACGCCTTCAGAGAAAGTAACTCAACAACAAAAAAGTCACAAAGCACAAACTGAAGCAGATAAACACAAAGGCCAGAAGAAGTTGCTGGATTGAACCCACACAAAGTAATGCAGGCTGCAAATCACCACACAGTTGTAGTATGCAGAATCCACTTTATTAACTTCAGACCAAAAAAAAATCCAAGGATGAGCGCTTTCGTCCAGAAAGATCTAGACTTAATCAGACAATTTACCCCACATAGTTACTTGCTTCTTATACAGTTCAAACAGGAAGTTCCACCCAGTTATAAACTAATCAATTATGTAATTAAAAGCACAATATTTACAGTCACTGAATTTAAAAATCAAAGTATAAAAACTGAAAATGTTCATGGAACACACCACCCTAAAAACACACTATATATAAAAACTGCTTCATAAAATGACAATGTACAATAAATATTTAAATATGCTGAAAGTGTTAAAACAATAAATGTGTAATTAAATACTAAAAACTTGATATAGTAGAAAATGTTAAGAGAAATAAATACACAACATAATACTGAACATGTGAATTATTTAAAATGTTAAAATGCATAATGGAGAAATATTTGATATATATATATCTATATATATTTGTTTATCTTTCCAGTGCCTTAAGTTTTAAAAGTTGACTAATGGAAATATGCTCATTCAGGCCTGGGCAGATCCCAGCATTCAAACGTAATTGCCAGTATAATTCTCTTCTCAAGTAACTCAATAAGCTCATCAGAAGGCAGAGTCATCCAAGAGGTTGAAGGGTGGGATTTGAAAGCCTTCAGGTAGACTGACTCTTCGGCAGAAGAAGAGGACTCCCAATCACCCCTCTGTTTCAAAATTTCCATATCATCTCCAAATGAGACATCTCAGGGAGTGACTGTGGAGATCCTTCTGCATCATCCAAGTCTGTGTCTGACGTGGTGGACTCCTCAGGAGAGTCTAAATGCTTCCTCTTGCAAGTTCTCTTCTGAGGGGTATTCTGGAGAAGTTTCAGAAGAGGTGAGAGCCTCGTTGAGGGTTTCCTGAGGCTTGGGATCTCTGTGGTCCTGTGGAATGGGGTGTTGAGATTGAAACACCTGCGAAGGGAAAGAAGTTCTGAAGTAGCTTGGGTAGTTGACTGTGAAGAAGTCAGAACTCTCTCTAGCCTCAAAAGTAGTCTGGCTTGGCTCCAAAGAGTCGACAAAAGAGTTGTCGGAGCCAAAGGAGCCTCCAGAGCAGAGGACAGCCACTCAGAGGCAGAAGCAGGGTCCAAACTCATCAGCACTGATGCCCCAAGAGGCAGAGTTGAATCCGGGAGATCCGAATCTGCGCAGAGGATTGGAGCAGAGAGTGCCGGATCCTAGAGGTCTCCTGATCTGAAGAAGCGGAGGCACTCAGAGCCGAAGCTGGATCCAAAGAAACAGAGGAACAGACAGAGGAGCCGACACCGACACAAGCTGGATCTCAGAGACTTCTTGCTCTGATGTGGAAGTTCGGCTCACAGGAGGAATAGGTGCCCTGGGGGTTTGCTCCGACTCCTTTGGGCTCGGATCCAGTATGAGCTTGGGCAAGGCAGGTGTCTTCAGTAGTCTCTGAACCACCCTTAGACACATCATCAGAGAGGGATCTGGTAGAGTGAGAAGAGTAAGAAAGTTTTAGATGAGTTTTTATGAGCTGTCTGATCCAACTCTGATCAGACTGAAGTTGTCGGAGCAGAAGTTACTTTCAGAGCCGACAATTTAGGTAACTTTTTTGACAGCTATGATTTATCAGATGAAGGCCTTTTAATGATTTGTCTGCTGATGAAAGAGCTTCTATAAAGGGAGATGGAAAAATGCCTTTTGAAATAAGTTTATGCTTTCTTTCTAGCAACACCCACTGGTTGGACCCATGGCAGATTGAACAATCCTCCTGAAGGTGAAGTAGTCCGAGGCAGTAAACACACAGTGAGTGTCACTCATCGGCATTTTCTTATCACATTTAGAGCAATTTTTAAAACCAAGTGGCTTACTCTCTTATTGACAACTACTGGTAATTTGGACAAATAAAATGCAACAACAACAAAGTGCAATATAGCCACACTGAATATAATCAAACAAAGTATTTATCAGCAAAACGCTGCTTGTTTAGCAGAAGAAATCTCAAGCTTGGCGATCAGATGACAACAAACAAGTCAGTAAGCAGAGGTATAGAAACTAGTAATAGGAAGAAAACATTTTCTTTTTAAACAAGAACCACAACAACTAAAAGAAAAAAAAAACGAGCCCTCTAATTAAAACAGGCAACAACCACAGATAAAGGAAGAAAAAAAAACAAAGCCCTCTAAATTAAAAGGGGTGTAGGATAGGAAGGGATTGGAATGGTCCTCCAACTGAAATGGGTCGGAGGCCCTCTAACTTACATGGACCTCTAAGAGTAAAAAGATATACTAAAGTAGAAACAACTAAAAAAATGTACGCTCAGTAGTAGTAATATCAAGAGTAATTAGCGAAGGAAAATTTTTAGTTTTAAAATGTAAAAAGATAAATTCATTTAGCCCAGAGGTGATCGACATCCTCCACGCAGTGCGGAAAATGAGATTTGAGGTATTATTGAACTGCATCATGGGAAGAGTACAAGCCCACAAGCTTGGTTAAAGTCCTCCAGCTAGCAAACAGGCCGAGACTGATCCGAGGTATCGGATCCAACCCAACTGTGAGAATAAGAATGAGATTGACATCACATCATATAACTTTCCATATTGTTGTTCATATTACAAAAAGCAAGCAGGTTATCATGGTATTATGATAACAGCCTTATCAAAATGAACTGTTTCAGATACATTATGATTATTCTCGACCGTAAAGGAGACGTTTGTGTTTTTTGATTCGGAAGTTTATGACAGCCCTACTAAACTAAGACACAGCACCATTCCTGGGTTCTAAACTTACTGCCTGCATTTGTCTACTGTGAGACTCTTGAGTATAACAGTTAATGAGACACTGCTCCTGGATCAGCTCTTGAAAAGGGCACTTGTTATCCAGTGTGCATACCTTGTTAATTTTTTTTTCATGCATAGTGATGAAATATAAAAGATTTAAGACTGTGCCCAGTAGAGAATAGGGATAAACCCCTAACTGAAGCCCTGGTGACGCAAGAATGAATAGCAGCTCAGGAACTTGATGACAGAGCCAAGGAAGTTGGGTGTCCCATCAAAGGGGAAGAAGTGCAGGCTGTTTTTGCCCAGCTTGCATTGCAGCTCTAATGACAGATCCTCACTAAACAGTGGAGGCTGCGTTAGGAAGATATAGGTATGACTGCCCATACTAGTAATGGTAGTCCAAGTCAGTGTTTGGTGCGGAGCACTATCTTCACACTAAGGGAAGTATAGGTGACCCTGAGTGGCAAGAGTGCTCACTTCACTATAACAGGTGGAAGATAGGTTCATAAATGAAAAAAAAATGTTCTCACTGCTGGAATACCAGCAACACCAGAATGCACCTTTACCACCTGCCTGGATGACAGCCTCCTATAGGCTTGATGGCCTACAGATAAGAGCTAAAATGATAAAATTACAAAACAATAAGATTTACGTAGTTCTGATAGCATTTCAGGCACTAACCAATTTACAGAAATGCAAATAATCATATTAAAGGATCAATTACGATCAAAACTACTGCCACTAATATGGTCACCGTGCAAGATTTGGGAAATAGTCAGTGCCGTTTGAATTATATACAGGTACCTAATAAAAAAATGTAATCAGATAGCAAAATTTACATGTAGTAGAATTTACCAAGCGGATGTGCACCACTCAAAGCCTTGTAGTCTGTTAAAAGAAATATAGGCTCAAGTGAAAATCATTATTTCACTACCCGTTTACCAATGCTGCATGACTTACTGTATCCAGTTATTTATACACAAATTGTGGATCATCATCCAGAAAAACATTCTGCATAAAATGGCAAAAGCTACGGTTTTTCCTGAGTTCATAGTTTTATTTTACTAAAACAGCTATGGGAGTTAGAACAGATAGTATACAAGAATTCTAAAATGCTGTTAGTCCTGCAGGATGCACTTGGTGCATTTCCAAACTCAAAAGAGGCACTGCATACAGAGAGAGCATAAAAACGGAAATCCAGAAAGGAAGTTGTGCTACTTTAACAGAAAGCAGAATCTTTAACTGCTTTCATGATTGTTTATATTTTGAGAAAAATCTAGTGTTAAAGTGAAATACTGCAACCATGACCATGCACTTCAAAAAAAAATTAAGTACAGCAGATTTCAATGTGTCTGAGAATGATTTTCTAAGTAGAGCCTTTTTTCTTAGCTTGGCCATCAGAGAAAGATGTCTGGTTTACATAAGATCATCTTAAACTGTGTGTCAGTCTTACAGATTAAAAGCATAGAGTTAAATGATGGATTTTAATAAAGGAGTCTTTCTACATGGTTGCAAGCTCAAAAGTAAAAAAAGAGGTTCAGGCATTTCTATGAAACAGAATTTACAGTAGTACAAAATGATTTCTGGAGACATTTGTTAGCCCTTCAAAAATGATGTGAAGTGGTCAAAATATGGCTTATATGCTACACTTGTGCAAAGAAATACACATGAAAAATGCTATTCAATGCCATGTATTTTTTCTCCCCTTTTTTTAATATTGGGAACTTTTACTGTTTTAGAATATAAACCATTTGAATACACACATTGCAATTTGAGACTGACAGGCAACATAACAGAATTAACATAAGTACATAGACGATTAAAACGTCAGACTGTGTAATATACATAAGAATTTGAACCTTAGAATATTTAAGATTTAAACATCCGAAACCCAAACTCTTCCCTGCATGTGCAGTTTTGCTGATATTTGTTTAAAAAACATTCCGGTTTGAACTGTATTCCTGGGGGTGGTGAGCATGAAACTTCAGCAGCAGATCACACACCAGTTCAAGGTGCTAATCCATCCTTGCTTATGAGTTACAGCCAATCAACATAGACCATCATCCATGGGGTTTACTAGGCAATGATGGGATGAGTGGAAGTAGACTGCTTGTTCATTCCTCCAGTATTACTACTATTATTATGTATGATACACAGATACCTATGGACAATTCAGAAATTCATAATCTACCTTCTGCATGTGTTTGGAATGCGAGAAGAAATGTACACCTGGAGAAAACCCACACAAACACCTAGGAGGATGTGCAGACTCTGAAAAGAAGGCACCACAGCTGACAACCAAATCGGAGAATCCCTTGGTGTGAGGTGACAATGCTACTCCCTGTGCTCAGAACACTGCTGTAGTACATGTTTTTGTGGCCAGAGGTCAAGCAACTTAGAAAAATCATGGTGAACTAGTAAATATATTTTCAGTGTGTTGCACTCAGAGTTTGGAGCAAGAAAGGTAATTTTGGATATCAAGGAACAAATGCAAGCAAAAGCTGGTAAGGGTCTGGGTCTCCTGGTTCACCTTGAAAGGTGCCCACATATTCAGCTGTGCTCATCCATTCCAACATAACATCTCCTTTTAGAAAGGGAGAAGAGATGGAGTGTGCCTTCCAAAGTTTGGGAGAGCTGGCACCATTAGTTTCTAAAGTACTGCTGTAGGTTTCTTATATGGAGCCTTGATAGGAGTGCAGGACATCATGTAGCAAAGGATCTTGAGGAATTCCCTCGCTGTGATAAAAATTCTACTCTAAGAGTCTGGAGAAATGCAGACAGAAAGAGGAACTTGTCTTTGGACACAAAGGCAAGATTCCCAAGAATACTAATTTACTTCAAGGGGGTCAGATGAAGCTTTAGGAAGTTGATGTAGAAATCCATCTTCTTGAAACATGCCAGGGTATAAACAAGCAGGGTCTTCTGACACTTTTTCACTGACTGTACATAAATTAGGCAGTCAATCCAGGTAAGGTTAGATTTTTTTTTTACTTGATTCTGCAAAAGGCAATTAATGGAGATGGGCATTATGAGAATGCCCTGGGTACAGCAGATAAGCCAAAGGTAAGAAGATGAGCCCCATGCTTCAAATTCTAGGAATCTTCTGTGCACATATGCTATGGGAATATGGAGATAGGTATCCTTTTAAATAGAAAGTGACTATAAAGGCCTTAGGGAAGAGCCTTGTAGGGTGGGCATTTTGAATTCTGGAACTATTAAATATTTGTTCAGTCTTGAAATATCTAGAAGGGGTCTCCAGGCACCTTCTTTGCTAGGTACCAGAAATGCCCCTGAGTACCATGTGTTCCCCTCCTCTCCTCACACATTTTCTATGTCCTGCTCCTTATTTAGGGTAAAATAAAAGATTACCACCTGGGGACAGATGGGATACCTACAAACACTGCTCTGCTCAGGAACTGTAATCTGTAACCTTATCTCAGAATGTTTAGACCCCATTGGTCCTGGGTTTTATTTTCCAATTCCTCATTAAACAAATCCTGACAGTCTCCTATCTGCAAGGGGGAGGAAGGTGTTTAACACTCTAGGTATAGGGATGTTTTGGATGGGGTGAAACAGCAACTTGCTAATGTTAAAGCTCTAACCTCTTGGTATCTCGGTCATGAGGACCCCCTGGCTTTATACTTTGTGTGACATTCTCTACTTACCTTGGATTCTTTCCATTCTGAGGTTTGCTGTTTTTCTGCTTGGAGAATATGGGAAGGATAACTCCTGCTGAATGTGGCAGCATGGGAAAGAACAGAATTAAACTAACTGCCTTGACTTCCTTTTCCTACAGTTTTCTGAATACCTTCTCAGTAGGGGATCTAAAGACCAGACCTTTGTCTAACAGGGCATTAAGGAGGGCAGGCATCCCATGATCTGGCAGAGGATCTCTTCTCATTTAGACATCCCTCCAAATCATGGACTCTGTAGCTGCTTCCCTGCATTATGCAATGTTTCTATCATAGCCACCCCTTTTGGGCTGCTTGGTCACCTGAAAAGACAGGCTGCATAAATCAAATAACTCCTGCTTCAGGTCATTATCAATGATCCCCTCTACCTTAGTTCTCACCTTGTCAAAGAGGGATTCCTGGAGCTTAAGCACAAGTGTCTGGCACTTAAGGACAATGAAGGCCAGGGTAGCAGATGTTTAAACTTTTTTTCTGAAAGCAGTAGAGATTCCTACCTTCATGGTCACTGGGAATAAGGCTTCTGTATGAAGCTGTAGAGGATCCCTTACTTGAATCTGGGACACCACTGATGGATCAGCCACAGGGTTCTTGTAAAGGAATGTATGGAAATCCTGGACCTTATAGAACAAATCAGATTTCCTTGTAGAAGGAAAAAGGGGAGTTTGGCTATAGTGAATGCATCTTCCAGGACATCTCTGACTGGAGTAACAGCAAATGGTTTTGGCTCTGGCAAGCTGATGAATGTTCTATACCATACCTGCGCCTCAGAATACTCAGGGACATACCAACATTTTCATCCTTTGAAGGCCTCCCCCAAATAAGAGATACTGTGCTGTACAGTCAAAGGATAAAATGTGCTCCGTAACTAAAACAGAGGGAGTGACATCAGCACTGCGAAGACCAGCTCATCTGCTTCTGGGTCTGGGGTATCAGAATCCTCTTCTAAGATAGGATCAGTCCTTTTCTTAGGAGGAAGCCCTGACACCTCTTTGACTTTCTAAAGCTGCCTGATTATATTTAAGAAAAAATATGAGCTCTTGAGCAGCCGGAGTAAACTCTTGGGCAAAACCTGGGTAGTAGGATGGGCTGAGGATCAACTTGGCCTAGGCTGAACCAAGTTAGCAGATGCAGGGGGATACAGAGTCTTGGGCCTTGGTGTTTCATGGTAGGCAACCTCAGAAGCCTTGTGTGTTTGAAAGCTGAGGGCCTCTACTCTGCCACCGGGGACCTCCATTAGAATTAACACTGAATGGAAACTACCCACTTCTTCACTAAGCAGAAAACAAGCATCAGCTGGAAATGCTCTCAGAGAGATCCCAGAGCCAAACAAAGTTTTGGCCTGAAAGAACATTCCTAAAAGTCAACAATGTGATGGAATCCAAGCATGGAAGCTGCCAAAGCACATCTCCAATTCCCACTCTGCTGGACTTAGGAAAAGTTTCACATTTGCACAATCCGTGGTCAGATTCCATCTTCTTCTCCTTCAGGCATTTCAAAATGTCTGTGCTTCTGGGGAGGTTCTCAGAAACCCTGTATGAGGACAGACAGCTTGGGAACAGACAAGTACCTTCATTTTACTTTCACAGTCACGAATAGATGCGACTCAACAGCATACTGCACAATGCAGACAGCAATTCACACCACACTGTGGGCCTAAGCAAAAAAAAAAGATGATCAGCTATGAGAATCCTTTAGTGGTTTTGCTTGCCACAATCAGTGCAATTACTCTGCTTATAAGAAACCTCACGATCATTGTAACTATCACAGATTTACTAAAATTTGGCAAAACTCTTAACAGGATAAGAAACAATTCCCCCTGGGGTACATACTGAAATCCCTGGAAGCAGGCAGAAAGGTGGGACTCATGACTCTGTATTCACCATGTAAATGCAGCTGGACTGAGACAAGAAAGTTCTGTAGATGGTGTCATCTGACGCCACTCTTACACCTCCAACATCCTGATGTCTGAATGAGGAGGAAGTGGGAAGGTAAAGTTCTAGAAGTTGGGCAGTTGTGTAGGGACTGGGCAGGCAAAAATTCCACAGGTGATGACTGCAAAAATGAATATAATGAAGAACGTCTGTGAAACCTTTGATCATTCAAGCTTGCACAGAGGAAGAAAACAGGGCATGCAAAACCTTGATGACTTACTTTGTTCAGCTTTTGCCCCAAGAGGAAACAAATGGGGCAGCAGGTCCAAGACAGGGATGATGGTCAGCAGGCAACAGGAAGAAAAAGACCCAGAAAAAATGATGAAGTGATTTTACAAATGTAGCATTACAGCAAACCAAAGACTGGCAGTGATGAGAGGAGGACATTCAGCAGTTACACATGATGGAAAAAAAGGTAAACAGTGCACCTGGGTATACAGGTCAGCACTCAGATAATTAACAATGTGCATTCTCCATTTGGAAAAAAAAAAAAAAAAAAAACACTGATGGGCAGATAAATCTAACCTCACATTCACATATCTTAAAAACCCTGTTAGAGTAGGCATTTAAAATGCAAGATAAATCTGGCAACAGTAAATCAAGTGTGGATGCTAGAGGAACTAATATTGGTTTGGCAAATTAGGGTAGTCCCTTAAGAGCATCCTGGTTCTATTTTATGTCATTCTATCTTATTTTAAATTCTTGATTGGCTTTATTTAGCCTAGTAGGTTTCTCTGATTATAGCGTTAATACTAACAGCGCTGCTTAGAGTAGGTGTATTCATTCACTATGATAGCTCTAGCTTTTAAATTGCTGTATCTGTTATTTCCGCTCATTGCTCTGATGGATGAGCATTTTCTTGTGGAACAATGTAGGTTTTGTTGCTGCCGCCGACTGATTAGGCTTAAGGCAACACAACACGCCCACTTCATTACAAGTGAGTTCTTATGGGCGGAGCTCTGAGAAGAGAGGCCTGCCATCATGTCAACTTTGTGAAGGAGGGGTTGTATACGTTTATTGTGCTGACTCCAGTTATCTTTGGAAATGTGTAAACTGGCTGAAAAAGAGTTATTTATATATAAAAAAGAGCCACTATGAAGGTCCGTATACGCCATCCAGCTTGTTGGCAGTAAGACTAAATGATAAGAATGTGCCGAATGTTATACCAATGTGATAGTTTGTTTGTATTTATAAAAGTTCAACAGGAAGGTGACATTTTCCCTTTCTGTGACCGATGCATCCTTAAAGTACCAAATGTAAGGGATTTGTCTCCCTCTGCTTTATATGTTAACTCTTATAGGATTTATTTCAAGTAGTGATTCCATCCGCACTTGATTTACTGTTGCCAGATTTACCTTACATTTTTAAATGCCTAATCTAACAGGGATTTTAAAATATGTGAATGTGAGGTTAGATTTATCCACCCACTGTTTGTTCTGAGGCATGCAATAGATGCTTGTAAAGGGCGGATAGGTGCTAACAATTATTGTATTAATTAATGTGAGGGTTATGCACTACCATTGGTGGTGTTGAAGAATGGAATTTTGCTATGCTATATTTTATTGGAATGTTTTTAGATGAAACTTTTTTTTAAGTCCGAGGAAGTTTGGCCAGGGAGCCAAACAAAAGTGTGCATTGAGTAAAAGCAACTAACACATCAGTTGGAGCTGCCTGTGACTTTATTGACAAGTCTGACCACATAACTGTGTCAGTCGTGCCGTAACTACACACACAGTGCATTTATGAAGAGATTAGTGTTACCATAATGCCGTTGCCCAACAGTGCTATTTTCAAATTTAATGAGGAACTTTTATGGAAACAACTGTGCCAAGACCTTTCAGGACATTTGTGCAGATTAGATATAAAGGAGTTATGTATTTACCATAATGTTCCATGTGAGTTGTTCATCTCGCCTTCATTTTTTACTGATGGGTTCGGAGCTGATCCCTCGGCTCCGATACAGCCTATTGCAAAGTTCGAGGTTTTCAAATAGCTCAAAGCAAGTCCCTATCCCATGATGCATCCAGAGATACCTCAGACCTTGTTTGCTGCATATAATGACACCATATGTCATTCTTTCACTCCCAAGAGAAAGGTAGAGAAGGACTGAGTAACCAGGATGGATCCAGCATCTCAGTCATCTATCAGCCCATGAGGGAGTATGAGGGAGGGATGTAAGAATGAAGGTGAGATGAACAAATCACATGGAACGTTATGCTAAGTACATAACTTCTTTATGTGAAGTTGTTCAATCTCGCCGTTCATGCTTTACAGATGGGGTAGCTTCCCAAGCACCATCAATCTCGGGTGGCTCATGGGAGTCTATTTCTCAGGACCGTTGATCCAAAGGAGGCCTTGTCCCTGGAGGCCTTGTTAACTTTGTAATGAGTGATAAAGGTATGAGGTTTTGACCAAGTGGCTGCTGCACAAATGTTATTAATAGGAAGCCTGGCAGAAAAGGCAGATGAAGCAGAAACTGCTCTGGTTGAGTGAGCTTTAATCTTTTAATCTTGTGTTGCAAAGGCATATTTGGCAGCTGAATAAGCAAAGGTGATACAATCAGAGTTGTTTTAGCCACTGGTCTATCTTTCCTGGAGTCCGAGAATGAAACAAAAAGTTGGTCTGATTTCATGAAATCTTTTGTTCTACCCAAATGAAATCTGAGCTGTCTGTGAACATCTAGCTTGTGCAGCATATACTCTAAATTGTTTGAATGGTTGGGGAAGAAGACTGGTAAATCAATAATCTGGTTAAGATTGGTTTCAGTGCAAACTCTGGGCAAGAATTAGGGATTTGTTCTAAGTGATACTCTGTCAGCATGAAATATCAAACAGGGAGGCTTGATGGATAAAGCTTGAAGCTCTAACACTCTGCGGGCAGAAGTAACAGCTACCAGAAAAATGGTCTTCCAAGACAAAAATTTGAGACAACAAGATGAAGCTGGTTCAAATGGCAGAAGAATTATGCGGGAAAGCATAACATTTACATCCCAAGGAGAATAGGGAGATTTCACAGGTGGTCTAATATGAAAAGTCCCTTTGAGAAAGGCTTTGGATAACTTGTGAAACATGATATTCAATCCTTCAAATCCAAGATGAAAATTAGAAATAGCAGCCAATTGAACTAACTGTTGCTGCTGCAGCTCCTTTGTTAAAAATCATAGGCAAGAACTTTAAGATGGAGGACATAGGGGTTTGGTAAGGATCAATATTATTTTTAGAGGCTCATATAGAAATGTTTTCCATTTGCTAAGATATAGCTTCCTAGTAGAAGATTTATGAGAAGACAAAAGGATCTGTTTTGTCTCACTGGAAAGGATATGGAACCTGGCTATGATGGGAACTGGAGCAGCCAAGCTGTCAGCTTCAGGGACTGCAGAGAGGGATGAAGATCCCCCGACGGGTGAGTCAGAAGGTCTGGAACTGGGTCCAGAATCCAAGGATCCTCCAAAAGATGAAGTCGAAGGAAGGGGAACCAAATCTGACGAAGCTAATGAGGGGCTATTAGAATGATGGTCCTTCCCAGAGTTTTTGCTTTCTGTAGAACCTTGGGTATCAACGGGATTGGTGGAAATGCATAGAGGAGACCCGAAGGCCAATTGTGTACGAGTGCGTCCCTTGGGGCTTCTACCAGAGGGGGAATCAGGGCAAAGTAGCTTCTGTATTTTTTGTTCATGTGACTGGCAAAAAGGTCGCAGCAAGGCTGGCCCCACCTGTGGAATATCTTGTCCACTATTTCTTTTTTGAGGGACCACTCATGGTGCAACAATATGGCCCTGCTGAGCTTGTCTGCTATCACTTTGGATTTCCCCGTCATGTACATTGCCAACAGAAAGCGCTGGGTGGATGCAGCCCACTGCCATACTCTGAGGGCCTCTCGACCAAGGGGGTAAGACCGTGTTCCCCCTTGCTTGTTCAAATACCAGACCACCGACATGTTGTCTGCCAAAATCGCAATCGTACCCAGAGGAAGAAAGTCCTGTAAGTACTGCAATGCAATGCCAGAAGTACTGCTCTCACCTCCAGGACATTGATATGCAGATGTGTCTCTTGATCGGTCCATGTGCCTTGGGCTGTCTTTCCCTGAAAATGCTCCCCCCCCACCCTATCAGGGAAGCGTCCATGGTCACTGTGGCCGCCAGCGGGGGTAGCACAAATGGGCATACTATCATAACACGAAGTGAGGTCAATCACCACTGAAGGTCCTTTTTGCAGGAATTCATGATCATTATTGTGTGAGACATGGGAAGCTCTTGGTAAGAGTACTGAGTGAACAGCAGCCATTGTAGTATCCGCATGTGCATACCAGCTAGTGGTATGGCTAGAATTGCTACTGCCATCATGCCTAATAATTTCAGAACTTCTGATGCTGGTGCTCTGTCTTTTGATATCAGACTGCTGACAAAGGAGGACTCTTTCTATTGGAAGCCTTACTGTGGTTGTGGTGGTTTCCAACTCTGCACCGATAAAACAATATGCTGCGATGGCGACAAGGCAGATTTTTCTGATTTGATTGTAATGCCCAGATGACTGCAGAGGGACAGAGTGGACTCCCTGGCCTGAAAGAGTTGATGCCTGGTGGTGGCAGTAAGGAGCCAATCGTCTAGGTACGGAAACACCTGGAATCCTAGACGTCTCAGTTGAGCCGCGACCACTGCCATGCGTTTCGTGAACACTCTGGGGGCTGTAGTGAGACCAATGGGCAGGGCTCGAAACTGATAATGACTGGCTCCCAGCCAGAAGAGCAGGTGATCCCTGGATAGTCTGGCCATTTTTATGTGGTAGTACGCATCCTTGAGATCTATCGAGCACATCCAATTGGTCTTTCCCTAAGAAGGGAAGTATAGACTGAAGGGTGACCATCCGAAACTTCTCTTTCTTTACATACTGGTTCAGTTTGCTGAGGTCCAATATGGATCTCCAGTCCCCCGTCTTCTTTGGAACCAAAAAGAATCTTGAGTAAGTTCCAGATCCTGTCTGGTCTGCTGGGACTGGTTGGATGACTCTTTCTTAGCAACGTCTGGACCTCTACTGTTGCCTGTTCCTTGTAAATGGGTGGAACGTCCGGGATTTTTCTTATGATTGGAGGGGGTGTGGCGAATGGAATGAAGTATCCTCTGGAAATGATATTGTTATTTTGAGCCAGGTGCCTGGGTACAAAGATAAGCGACCCCAACTGCCTCCAGAGCGGGACAGTCGGGCCTCCTCTTAGGAGCGCTGATAGGGCTTCCCAGAGAAGTGATCTCTGTCACCCTGGTGCTGTGGACTCCCTCTGCCGCGAGGGCTGCATCTTCCATTATTGCCCCCTCCGCTGCCCCTGGAGGGGGAATTACCACGTGTGTCTTGAAAGGCTCCTTGGGCTTTTCTGAACCACATTTTTCCTCCCCTTTGACCTTTAGGGTATGGTTGGATAGCAGTGGAAAAAAGGACCCCGATGGCAGACAGAGTCTTTCTGTCCTGTTCACACATGGTTAAAATTTCCTTCACTTTAGGCCCAAAAAGGGAAGAGCCATCAAAGGGAGTGTTCATGGAGGATGACTTAAAGGGCTCCGCAAAGGAACACAAGCGCATCCAGGTATGTCTTCTAAGAGCAACTCCCGTACCTGCTGTCCTACTTGTTCCATCAGCTGCATAAGAGATGAGGCACATGGAAGAGTTGACAACAGAACTGAGGGTAGCAAGCTGGGCAGCAACTTTGTCGGAAGCTCCTGCAGCTACTATACCCTGAAGAGCATCTCCTAGCTCCTTATGCTGTGCTAGCCAAGTAAGTGAATTCAATATTTCTACACCTTTTGTCTACTCTGGTACCTATGTGAATGAATAATTTGCCTGCTACCTTGTTCTAAATAACATATGTAGTGTTTTTTGTAAAAGTGACCTGTTTGCTATTTTCTAACACTGCCTACTCTTCTGCTCCCCATATTAACTGTATTTGTGCAGGATGCCTTTTCCCAAGAGGTAGTATTTACTTATATCTTGATCGCAAAGTGTCCTAATTGCTCCCATCGCAAAGAAGGCAGTACAGACTTTGTAGTCGCATACACTTCTTGCTTCCAGCATAACACTGTATCTTAAAGTGTCCCCTTGCTTATTACCTGCAAACTGCATGAACAATTTGTATCCTCGGCACAGTTGCCCAAAGGTTTAACCAAAATAGTTTGGCTCTAATCTGTACTGGGTCACATTTATATTGTTTGTAGACAAGCAATTTAAAATCCTGTGTTTGTTCCAATCTGTACTGGGATGCAGTTATACTGTTTAAGATGAGTGATCTTAAAGTCCGTAGGCTGCTGCTCACTGATAAATCATGATACATCATGTTTGCTGTAATTTGTACTGGGCTGCATTTATCTGTTTGAAAACCGGCAATTTAAAAGCTTGCAGGCTACCGCATGCTGGCCATTTATACTACATTTTTATACTGAATATGGGCAATTTAAAGCTTGTAGGCTGCTGTATGCTGAATTAATGCTACGAAGCAGCCACTACCAAAACGCGCCCATTCCAGATTTTTGTACAATATAGGTCGCACCTCATTGTACAACAGATTGTCTGCTAACTTGACCATTCTTTAAATGAACGCTGAGGCGTTCCTTGCTCACATGTGCATACTAACAAGGCAGTTACAGGATTCTACCCTGTATTGAGTGCCAAGATATTTTTTATCCACGTTGCTATTTGAGCAATTTATCTTCAATGAGATGCAGTTCTTTGTGCAAAAGCATTACCTGTTTCCCTAGTAAGTATGCTATAATTGCTTTCTGTCTCAATATAACCCATGTATTAAATGCTTAACCGTATGCTACCTTGGCATTTAATGGTTTTCTATAGCATTGCACAGTTTGCTAAATATTTCTAAGCAGTTAATTACATATTACCCAGCAAAAGTGTCAATGAAGCTCTGTATAATCCGTCTAATTACTTACCTGTGTAATTGTTGCTCACGACGCACAGTTCTGATTTAAGAAGCAAGTATTAGGATAGTACTGTTTAACCTGTATATATTAATCCTAATTTTCTCTTGTTTGACTGCATATTATGCCTGTTCTCCCACACCTACCTCCACTCTTACCTCTCACACACCTCCCTTAGTGCTACTAATCCCACTGTACCAACTGTGTTTTTTTCTCCTTTACCTGCAGTTTGCCTCTCAACTCTACGGGTGTCCCAATTCAGCAGAACTAACTCCTGGTGACAATTCTCAAGCTCCTTGTTGTTCTCAATCTGTATAAGTGTATGTACCTGAAAAACCTCTTCACACTTAAAGTTTAACGTTTGTGTTATCTCATTTCTATTTCCACATTTGCTGCATTTTTGTTAACCTTGTGGCAAGCACAGCTTACCAGGTTTGCCCCCAACCAGCCCCTTCTCTCTTAACTCCCTTCCTAAAGTAGCTTGGACTTTCACAAACATCCACTCCATTTGTAATCTTAGTAATTTTAGAAGGTAAGACTCCACATCTGTAAGGAACCCACATTTCTGTTCAACAAAAGGAAAAGAAAAGAATAAAGTACACAATCTACTATTTGTTTTATGTTAGTTTAGATTGTTTTTGTAGCACCAGACTTGTACCTTTCCCGGCTTAGCCCCGCTCTGTGCGCCCTTGCTACACTCGGGCTCACTCTGCTCTTCTACCCTACTCCCTTTCCCACCCACCCCTGCTATCCTTTAACTTATACCTAACCACGGCTCCACCCCATAGATTCCTCCACCCCAATTACTCTATTCTTAACCCCACCCACTTCAAAACTACCTATTCCCTGTTTAATTCCCTTTCCACCCTGTATCTCATTGCACCCACTCTATTACACTCCTTTCAATTCTCCACCCCTATACATCTACCTTTTTGTTTTTGCTTACATATCTCGGCTTCAACACCAACCAAGTCTCTACAACTACCTTCTGTAGTTTCTCCTTACTTGCCTTAGCTCCAATACCAATCCACATCTGTTTCTAACATTATATAATTTTTCTACATATGCAACATCTCCATTACTTTCTAACTCATTTTCCACCTTTACCACCTACTCTCATACAAACGTACACATCATTAATACTACATACCTCCTGATAAAATCTTCCTCACTTACCTCTCCCTCCTTACTAAATCTCTATCTACTCTTTACACCTACTTTCCTCTATTCATATTCATATTGTACAACATAAGTCCTACTGAATTTCTTATCTACTCTATTTAATACTTAACTACAATGCCTCTCTATACTTATACAATAATGCTTACTATAGCCTTACATTTCTATCTACTCTCCCACCTAACATCACATGCTATAACCAACATACCTCTCAAATCAACTCACTCAACATCCACCTACACACAAACTCTTACAAGTTATTCCTCAATATGCGCTACCATATTTTCTTCAGACCTGATTCTACTAACCAACGTAAAGGTTTTCCACCAACACAAATACTACTATAATTTTCCCACACTTTATCCCCTCCAAAAAATAAAAAGACAACTGCTGTTCTCTAATCCAAATACCCTTTCTAACTTAATAAAATGTGATGTACACCCTAACCATGGGCCACATTCCAAAATGGACAGCCAACCAAACCTCTTAAAATCATTAAACTTTACTACCATAAATATACAAAGCATCAGAACTAAAGTTCACCACTTCCATGCATGGTTACACCGAATCAAACCAGATTTCACTGCTATAACTGAGACATGGCTAAAACCAACCATTAATAATAATACAGAATTCCCAACCCCCCCAACTATTCATGCCTCAGGAATGACAGACCACACAAAAAAAAGTGGTGTCGCATTAATATATCCAAACATCTATACCATAGTCCTCTACTCAAAACCTATTCCACAGTTCTCCTCCGCTGAACTTTTAGTTACCCTATTAAAACTTAATAGCCATAAAACCCTCTGCATCATAGTTCTATACATTCCCCCAGGTGACAACATCCCCATTCTAGAGGAGATTCTTGCTTGGTCATCCAAAAATATTCATAACGAAACCATCATATTAGGGGATGTAAACATAAACTGGATAGATATCACCAATCCAAACCTCCCCTCTAGCATAAGCCTATTCAACTATACCAAACTCATTTTTGACATAACCAGACACAATAATAAAATGACGCAAGGCTCAACCTTAGATTGGATCCTTGTGTCAGACCCAAATAAAATTTCCACCTTTGGAACATTACCTAATAGTATCAGTGACCACCTACCAGTCTTCGTCACTGGTAAAACAACCACAACTGCCAGCAACCACCACCAAAAACATACAAGAGACCTACCCCATTTCACTCCAGAAACTCTAAATGAAATCTTAAGTCACACAAATTGGGCTCCATTAAGTACCATACCTCTCGATGATTCAGTTGAATTATTTAATTCAACATTTCGCAAAATCTTAAGACAGTATAGATCCACCCAGAACTAAAAGAGTCAAGACTAACCATGCAACTTGGCTCACAAAATCCACTAAGCAAATCATGCCCTGTCGATACAAAACTTGGAGAACAAGGCAAAAACACAAAAACCCAGCTGACCTGGTACTATACAAACAACTATGTAATAATGCCAAAAGGCAGGTTACCAAAGATAAAAAAAAGACTAATTCCATAAGCTACAACACCAACACAGGCTAAATCCACAGACATTCTGGGGATCAGTAAATTCCCTTATTCATCCTGGTTCTAATACCAACCCTTGTCCTCACCCTGATAAAACCCCTTCTGAGACAGCCTCGCTCTTTAACACACATTTCATCGATACCACTGCTAAACTGACTACTACTTTCATAGGTTCATAGGTAGGTACTAGGCTATCTGCCCTAGGGCATTTATAAGCCTAGCCAGAATGTTGGCTTTCGCCTCCCTTTTAGACTAGATTCCTGAGCCTCTGTCCAGCAGGGCCATAGAAGTGATCCCAGGAGTAAATTTACGATTACCCATCCACTCATCAAGATTTCTCTTGAAGAGGGTCAGTGAGGGGCTCTGTCTAACATGGACTGGGATTCTATTCCAGAGCGAGGGAAGCCTTTGGGATATGAAACTATCCCTCCAGCATGTCCTGTTTATTGTTGTGCTAAGGTTTAAATCCCTGAAGGGTGTAGTTCTAATGGAATTGGTTTTCTTGAGGTGGAGCATGTCCAACAGTTCCGGGTTAGACATGGCCTTGAATGTCAGGCAGAGGTCACCTCTGAGCAGGCGGTAAGCAACTGAATAGAGCTGGAGCTTCTTTAGTCGAGCTGCATAGGGCATCTGTTTGAGGGCCACTATCCTCTTGGTGAGGTATTTTTGAGGTCTCTCCAGTTGTTGCAGGAGTCGGGTAAGGTACATCCCAAATGGGGCATTGTACTCAATTATGGGCCTGACGAGCGATGAGTAGAGGGGCACAATGACCTCTTGATCTAGATGTGAACCCTTTTGTGATTAGGTGAGCTATATAGAAGGTTTTTCTAACCGCTTTGTCAATGTGATTGTCAAAGGAGAGGCTACTATCTACTTGGGTCCCCAGATCCCCAATTACTTCTTCGGTACTTGGTGGATTGCCTCCTATGTGGTAGTCTGTGGGCACTTTGTTTTTTCCCAAAGGGGATGACTATGCACTTTTTGGCATTTAGCTTGAGGCCATGGTTTTGACACCTGGTATCCGTTTCCGTAAGGCCCTTCTGGAGGATGCTTGTGTCAGCTGGAGAGTCTATTATGGCTCCCAGTTTGTAATCGTCTGCGAACTTGGTAAGCCACAGTCCTCCCGTGTTTGCCTGTACCTCAGAGAAGTAAATACCGAACAAGAGGGGTCCCAGGACTGAGCCCTGTGGGACGCCACTTGTAACAGGTTTAGAGTTGGACATGGCACCCGCGACTCTGACCATGTGAGTTCTATCCCTGAGCCAGTTTGCAACCCATCTTGTGACATATGGGTTAATATTTAAGCTAGTAAGCTTATTTATGATGCCAGAGTGGGGTATTGTGTCGAAAGCCTTTGCGAGGTCCAGGTAGGCTGTGTGGACTACCTTTCCCTCATCTATGGCTTTGGTAACTGTTTCGAAGAAGTCAACTAGGTTTAAGAGGCAAGATCTGCCTTTAACAAAGCCAAATTGGGTAGGGTCCAGTGTTTGGAGGTTCCCAATGTCTTTGTTTATGAGTTCCATAATGATGAACTCCATAGCCTTGCAGACCAGGCTAGTTAGGCTTATAGGGCGATAGTTCCCAGGATCCATTGTGGCACCACCTTTGTGAAGCAAGATCACTGTTGCTGTACACCATTCTTTGGGTACATAACTTGTGGTAAGGCTGAGTTGGAACAGTGAATTTATGTGAGGGTTTAGTTCATTCTGGAGCTCATGTAAGACACAGCCTGGGATACCATCCGGTCCCATTGATGCTGTGTTTTTTACTTTGGAGAGGGCTGCTTTCACCTGTGTGTCTGTGATGTCTGGGGGATTGCATTGTTCTGGGATAGACACTGGCTCTTTTTGGGGGGGAAGGGGGGGTAAAGTTTGCACTGAGCCTGTCCGCCAGGATGTTGGCAATGTCAGTGGATTCAGTGTATTTTGTGACATTTTGCACCAGCTCAGAGCATATCTGAGAGTTGCCACCCAGATTCTTGTTGTAGCTAAAGAACGCCTTGTGATTATCTTTAGAGTCTTTGGCGATTTTTCTTTCAAAGCTAGCCTTTGATGATTTTATGAGGGATCGAAGTTTCTTACTAGTACTGATCAGGGATGCCTTCCCTTTCTGGGATTTTGCCTTTTCATGTAATAGTTTCCTCCTCCTGTTGTACAGCTTATTTATGGCCAGGGTCCACCAGACTGGTCTCCTGTTTCTGGAGGAGTGAGTCATGGTTTTACTTGGGATGGCACGATCCATGCATTCCTGTAGGTGCTCATAGAGTGCAATTGTAAAGGATTCTGCGGTTTGGGTAGCATTTTCCATATGCCCGGGGGCTTTGAAACGTCCAACCTTGGTCTTGAGAAGTGTGAAGTTTGCTTTTGAGAATTTTTTCACAGTGGTTTCCTTGGCTGGGGGTGGGGTCGGGATGTGGATGTCCATTGTGATTAGTTTATGGTCTGATCTTACCAACGTGGGGTTTACCTTTAGTATGGAACATTTAGCCCCCATGTTGGTGATGACCAAGTCCAATATGTTGTCCCCTCTTGTGGGAGTGGTGACCAGTTGTTCCAAGGCACCTGAGTTTATAAACTCAAGGAACCGTTGGGCAAAAGAATTGGGGCTTGAGTAGTTTTCCCAGTCAATGTTTGGGTAGTTGAAGTCCCCCAATATCATGGTGTTTGGTGAGACCTTCATATTTTCCAATGTTCTCAGGAATGCTGAGTGGGGGTCCTGCATCAGGGTGGGTGATCTGTAGCAGGCTACAAACCGAAAAGCAGTTTTACCTACTGTTAGTTGCACATGGACGGTCTCCACTGCCTCATGCAGTGCCGCTAACCTGGAGGTGTGGCTATCCTTGATGAAGATGGATACTCCCCCACCTTTAGCATTTCGGTCCGAGTTCTGGGGCCGAAAAGAATGGTATGAGTTGAATCATGGTAATGCTGGGATGCTCTCTGGAGCCTTGAACCAGGTTTCTGTTACTGCACAGATATCGATTTTCTGCATACTGCGGAGTGCCTTGAGTGCGTGCATCTTGAGGTTTAGACTTCGGGTGTTGAGTAGCATTACCCTTAGTTTTTTGTTTCTGGTATTGTCTATGGAGGTGGGTTTGTCTTTTGCGCCTTGCCTAAAAAAAGCACTATGGAGGTGGCAAGAGCCTTAGCCAGTATTCGAAAGCCTAAGGGTGACAGGTGCAAGCCACTCCTGGTGAAGCAATGTGGCTGGTCGAGCATGTCATCCATCCCAGGCTGACAGACACTGGATCCCCTTAGAATGACACCAATAGGTTAGCCAATTGTTAAAATTGATCATTTTGTCTTTATACTGTGGCAACATTCTTGGTGAGGGTAAGATGCTACATACTGGCCTGGGCTACACGATCAGAGAGTTCCTCTATGTCTCTTTTCATGTAGTCCGGGGAGGTACGTCTCAGGTCATTCACACCAACATGGACAATGACAGTGTCATATTTGTACCTGCTGTGGAGTGACCTGAGTGCTTGTGTTATGTGGCGGATCCTGGCACCCGACAGGCAGCTTACCGTGACCTTCTCCTTGTTCAGTCTGGTAAGTGGTACGTCAGTGTGCCTGACAATAGAGTCTCCAATTACTAGTGTATTAGGTGAGCTATTTAGCCTTGGGGGCTGCGACTGCGTGGCACACTGACTTTGTGAAGTATGTGATACGTGAAGGTTGTTGTGTGGTAGTGGTTCCTTGGATGTCTGCTTTGGAGGTCTCTGTTGTTTTGGCAGATTTTTATTTAGAGCCTCCACGTATGTTTTTGTGAGTTTGTGTGTCTTGTTTGCTGGTGCGATTTGTCTATGAGAGACTGGTTGTGTGGTGCGAGTGTTTTCCTTCACCTCCTGACTGACTGTTCCAGTCTTAGGTTGCGAGAGCCCAGCCTCCAGTTTGGCTGTATAGTTGCATCTCTCACATATATTTGTGTTTGCTGGAAGGAGGAGAGGGTTGTCTGTGTACATAAGGCAATTGTAACATTGCCTCAGGATTCCTAGATTCACCAACTGGACTGGAGAGTATATCTGAAACTGTGATTTGGACATGCCTGGATGGTTTAAAGAACTGATTTACTGATTTGTCTGGAATGGACGAATAGGGGGCCTTGTACTTCTGTATAATATAGGGGGGTGTAGTGCTAAACTTAGTGCTTACTGAGAAATTTGAGCAAGTGCTTATTTTTGCAAGTTTGACTAGTTCTAAGGGAAAAATTGAAGAGCAGACTTTCTGGAGCCGGGAATAGTTAAAAACTGCTTAAACGACATTGCACAATGCGCAGAATCACGTAAAAACGCGCTAAAGTGGGTTTTAAGTCAGGGAGTTTCAAAGAGATAGGAAATGGCCCAAAATGGCCAATAAGCTACAAGTTACTGGGCTGAGACCACTCCTCCAGGGACAGATAGGCTGCTCAAAGCTCCCTATTCTCACTGGTGAACAGAGAAGCTTCCTCCTATCCAAGTAAGGATATGGGCAACACAGGAACTATAACACAGCCTAGAATTCAGCAAGGACTTGAAAACTGGACTATTCTTGTTCAGAAAAGGCAGGAAATGAGTATTTATTTTTCTAAACAGAAACTAGGCACAAGGACACAGTAAATGCTTTAAATCGGCTAGCGCACTTGAGTGTGTAGCCTACAACAATTAAACAAGACAAAAATACAATGCAAACACAAAAAATGCAGAAAGACAATGCTTTGCAAATCTCAGATAGTCAGAAAACTTGCTTTTCGGTGAGAATATGCAGTCGCAGTTAGGAAGGTAAAAAAACAATACTTAAATCTTTTTAAAGTCTCTCTTTTCACTCTCCACTGTAGAACTCTGCAGGACACCGCAGGGAGTTGTGCTGAGTCTGTTACTATATTTTTACATCTCCCCTTGGCAAACCCAAACCCCATTGGCCTGCAAACTACTCATGCTAAACCTTACTCTCTACCTAATTTTTCTCTCTCTCCTATACCTACAAGCACCATAAAGAAACTCCTTCTAAAACTCAAATCTTGCTCCTGTGCCCCTGACAACATACCTACTGAATTTCTAAAAATTAGTGCTAATTCCATCTCTTACCCCATTAGTATACTAATCAATAGATCAATCCAAGAATCCTACGATCCTAATATCTGGAAGAAAGCTTATATTCTTCCTCTACACAAAGGTGGCAAAAATTCTGACATCTCCAACTTTCAGCCCATAGCCATTCTCTCCCCAATCTCTAAAATTCTAGAAAAATGTGTTCATACCAAACTTCACAAGCACTTAACAACCAGCTGCTTATCCCAACCCAACATGGCTTCAGAACTGGCCATAGCACAAACAGAGCTCTCATTTCCTTTGTAGATAAAGTTAATCAAGCACGTGATACGGGTCAGATCTTCTCTTCACTCTTCCTTGATCTTTCGAAGGCATTTGATACTATTTCTCATCCAATTTTGCTCTCTAAACTCAGTGATCTAGGTGTCTCACCCTGAACCCTGAAGTGGTTCTCTAGCTATCTCTCTGACAGATACCAGTCAACCAAATGGCTACAATCCTTCTCCACCTTCCTAAATGTCTCCACAGATGTTCCCCAAGGTTCCATTTTGGGCCCCCTTCTATTCAACTTATTCATCAACAACTTCCATAACTCACTATCCCATGCAAACGTAATACAATATGCCGATGACTCGATAATCATTTGCACTGCTAAAATCCCTTCTGAACAACTTCTACTAACTTCACATCCACTGAAAAATGGATGTCAAGAAATCACCTCGCTCTCAACTTAAACAAGACCAAGCTGATCCTATTCACTCCCAAAAATACAACCCCCCTAAACAGGGCCGAATTCTCTATCCACTCCCAAAATAACACTACCATAGAAGTAGTCTCCAATACTAAACTGCTAGGAGTAACTATTGATGAATCCCTAACATTCGATCTCCACATACTCAACAACATTAAAAAAACTCACCAGAAACTAGGCACCCTCTATAGACACAGCTATTACCTCAATAATAATGCTAAAACGACTCTAGCCTCAGCCTATCTTCTCCTATCCCTCCTATATGGTGCCCCTATACTCACAAACCTATACTCTTCACTTAAAATGAAGCTTGACATTTGCTACAATAAAGTAGCCAGAGTTGCAACAAATGCTAGATCCTCTTCTTATCACTGTTCCTCTTTGCATCAACTTAACTGGCTCGAACTCCCACTTCATCTCAACTACCTCCATTTAACTACAGCTCATAAAATAATATATAGACCAAAAGCCTATCCATCTCTCTCCTCCATATTAACTCTATCATCCAAACAGACCCCTGAGATCAGAAAACAAAATACTACTGAAGGTGGAAAAACCCCAACTCCCAGCTGGTCAAATGCTCCATTCCTTCACTACCTCCAAACTTTGGAATAACCTCCCTACCTCAATAACCTCCATCCCAACCCCTGCTCTCTTTAAAAAAATCCCTTGGACAACACCTCTCTTCCTGCTGGTTATGCCCATGCCAAAAATAACATCTGTTTCTTCCCTCTTACCACTCCCACTCATTACAGGCTACATGTAGTCAACATAACTAGTTCTACTGCCTTACCTAATATTGTTGCTCCACTACACTTGTACAAGTACTAATACTTGTACATATGAAATGTTTCCCTCCACTACACTTGTAAGTGTGTTAATACTTGTATATATGAAATGTTTGCCTCCTCTTCATGTAACTACTATGGCCTAAATAGGACTGTAAATACTTGTCGAGGTTGTTTCTATATTACCATAGAAATTTATGTTTAATTCTTTGAATCTGCCAAAGAAATTCTACGTTTATATATTTTTTTAAAATGTAACTATTTACTTATATGGAGCTTTTCTCTCCGTGCCACCACTGAAAATGGGCTCATGTTGGCCCAGTGGACTTTCCTGGTAAACAAATGCAATAAATAAATAAACCTTTGTTGTTGTTGTGTCTTTCGGCTTTTCCCGGTTGGGGGTCGCCACAGCGGAACTCCGGTCCGCTAATGATTGGCAGTGGATTTTTACGTGCCGAGTTGCCAGCCCTGACACACAACCTTCAACGAAGGTACGCCCATTCACGCATGTCTCCACACAGAAGACGCTCTAGCTGAGAATCTAACAGGACAACGTCTTACTGTGAGGTGACAACGCTACCACAGCACCACCACCGCAGTCTAAATAAATAAATCTTTGTAACCTAGTAAAATGGGTTAAACAGTTTAGCGAATGAAGAGCAAAGGTCACTGAACTAAACATGCACTTCTCATATCTATCCATAATCCTGGAGTCTCTGTTAGGAGGATGGATAGATGAGGAAGTCTCAGATATTTCCTTTTTGGTGGCTGCCGCCACCACCATGGCATCAACTGGAATACCTGTTAAAAATGTTTTGTCAAGGGTGGCAGAAATGAATTTGTTAGGCCTCCTAGGGACAGGCTCCATAGTATCCGAAGACTCCCACGCCCTTAGTGAGACCAGCTGTATCAGCTCATCAAAGGGCAGAGACACCCAAGAGGTGGAGGGTTGAGACTGAAAAGCCTTCAGAACTGACTCATCCTCAGTAGGGCATTTCCGTGAATGAATCCTCAGAGGGGGACCGTAGGGACCCCTCTGACTCATCTAAATCAGTATCCGATGTTAGAGACTCCTGTGGGGAGCCTAGATGTTTCCTCTTACACAAACTCTTCCTGGGAACCTCATCAGTGGGAACTTCTGGTGAGGTCTCGGAAGAGCAGGGGGCCACCCAAAGGGACTTCCTGAGACTCTGGGTCTCTATGCTTGGTCAGGATGTGCGAGGCAGAAGCAGACACAGGCACTTTAGGGGAGGAGGAAGGCAGACCTGAGGTTGAGGATGTCCTAGGAGACATGACTCTCCTCATGGCATCGAAAGCACCTCTGCTCCAATGCAAGGGAGCTGACAGATCCAAAGAAACAGTCGACACCCTCGGCACCGGGACAGTGGGCTCCGAGCCTGAGGTAGGAGCCGAGCTCATCCAAGCCGAAGCCCTGAGAGGCAAAGTCGGCACCAAGTTGGTCCGACTGTCCTCCTCGGACCCGGCCAGAGAGTGTCGGCTCCTAGAGTCCTCGACAGGCACAGAGGACGTCAGAGTGCACGGAGCCGAAGACACTGGAGCAGGTGGCGGATCCGAGGGTTCCACTAACATCAGGTCTGCCTCCTCCAGCTCCGAAGGACCAGCATGGCTCGGAGGAGGAATAGTTAGAGTAGGTGCAAGGGTCTTCAGCTCCAAAGCCACTTGGGTCAAAGTCGATAACATTTTTGCTAAGGCCGGTGCCAATAACAGCTTCTGCACCACACGATCCACATCCAGATCTGACAGGCTGATAGAGGATCGAGAGGAGCATACCGAAGGTGGTACCGACTGGAGAAGTGGACTCGTAGACGCTTCAGACACCAGTTCCAAGACTGGGGACGGGCTCTGAAAGGTAAAGACTGTTGGCTCCAAAGGCAGTGAAGCCAAAGTCAAAGACTTTTTCAATTTCTTTGAGTCCGATGTCTTGGAAGACTTTGAGGACTTGCTGGATCCATCTTGGTCACTCAAAGCTTCCGGAAACAAAGGCTTCAACAAGCCTCTATCGAGGAGTTTCCTCTTCCATTCCTGCAGGACCCTGGAAGAGAAGGAATGACAAATGGAACAACTGTCTTGCAAATGCAGAGCCCCTAGACAGTAAACACAATTAACGTGGCTGTCTGTAACCGACATCTTTTGGCCACACTTTGGGCACTTTTTGAAACAAGAATTGGGGTGCTTGTCTTGGGTCACACAAAACAACTTAGCAGTAATTGACTACAAGAAGCCCTAAAATCAGGCTAAGTTACAGACACACACACAGCAGAAATGCAATTCAATATAGGACAGTAAAAGCCTTTACTGTCACACAATTGTCTAACAATATGAGCAGACTATGCAAAAAAAAAAAGAGATAGCTGCTAAGACAACACACTCTAAATAGAAACTATGCAACACAGACCATTACTGTTCACACAAGAAAAAAGTTGTAACAGTAATTATAAATTTAAGCCTTTCCTAAACAACGGAAGGCTAAGCTACTAAATAGAAAAAACTCTACACACTAAATAATTTTTATATATCAAACAATGTGACTAGTCACTTACTACACACACTCTAAACTAGCAAAAACTTTTAAACTAGGCCTAAAACAAGAGGCCACTAAAAAGGCAATCACACACTAAGTGAAAGGGACTAAACAGCAGAGATGCACACAATAAAGCTATAAGAGCTTTGTAAACTATCTAAATACAGCTACTACCTAAATTTTTTGACTAAATAATTAGAGAAAAAACAGTACACTGGCCGAAGCTAATTTCAGAACCTCCGACCTATTGCAGAGGCAAACTAGATCTGAGGTATCTCCAGGTGCATCATGGGATAGGGACTTGGCCTCGAGCTATTTGAAGACCTCGAGCTTTGCAATTGACCATATCAGAGGGGGACTGGCTCCGAACCCATCAGTAAAGAATGAACGGCGAGATTGAACAACTTCACATTTAATGTTTGACAATAGATCCATCTTAGGGCAGGGCATACATTTAAAATCTTACCCCTACAAATTAATATACCAGTACACTTGTAAAAACCATGCTTTCCGCTACAAAGTAAAGTACCAATATTTAATACATATTAAACATTGCTAAATGATTTTCCCCTCAAAACAAGCTGCCAGCACTCAGAATTAAAATCTGTTTATTTATTCCAAGCTCTCAAAAGTAGTTTATTAGTAATGCACTTGATGGGAACTCTACAATGCTGGCAACTAATTACCATCACAGGCAATAACAGTCCATGGATGTTTCCCATAAAGATGCCTGGGTTTATTTTGCCATATTAATTAGGGAGTTGGTATGGAAGTATACTTTGGGCGTTCCCTTGCAGGAAATGGTCAGTTCAATCATTGTTACTGCAATCCCTCATTTACCAGGTATGTTTTATGACATACCCAATTTACTGGAATAGTACAAAGTGATTCACTAAGTGGTTAATAGTGATGTTAAGGAGGCTTGCTGCTTCTACCACTGTTGTGCAATGTTTTTTGGATTGCCTGTGAGTTTCGTTCCTGTTACAGCAGCCTTTCGTGAATATTTGGATATTCCATATGTGTTTTGGTACTATACTTTTTTCATACAGATTTTGCGGCTTTTTGGCGTAGTACCATTCAGCAGGAACGCAGACTATCATTCATTCTTGTTTTCCAGTTTTGGTCAGCGTTTCCAGCACACTATGGAACTTATCATTCCTTTGGAACCGGAGCCGAGGGACACTACCTCCTTGTGGGAAGGACTTACACATCTTAATAGCAACCCTTTATTGTCTCTGGACCTTACAGGAGAAGTGGGACATGTCAATTTCGAAACAAATGGTGAGAACCTTACTGAATTTTACCCACTCTTAAAAACTATAGAAGATAATTTGTATCAATTGCAAAGATATGCGTGGCAGAGGCTACATTTACAAGCTTGTATTAATTACTTGCCAAAACCAGATTCTTAACTTTTATAAGTTTTTAAATGAACTGGTGGTTGTCATGCTCTACTTTCCAGGATCGGGTAACAGTGGGGTAAAAAGTCTACTCTTTATCCAAGGGCTGTGCAATCTCAGTCTCAGTGGTAGCATATTTAGAGGTATGGTGGAAAGAAGGTGCACAAGGGGTCCTACTTCAGAAAAAAAGGCTATATCTTTTCACTTTTTTTGTATTTTGTCAGACTGGGACTCTAAACAACATTAGGGATGAATTACACCAAGACTAAAGTTTCACCAGTGATTCAATACAGATCCATTCGGCCTACCTGTAAGCACGCCATATCCTCCACTAGTATGTGCACGAACCATAACTTATGTGCAGCAGTAAATGAACACTTAAGACTTTCAGTTTATTATTAAGTGCTTAAAACAATTCAGGATCAAAGGGGAGGCATAGCCTCCTACAGCACTAAATGGTGCAAGACAAAAAAAATGATCCTGGTTGAGATGCCATCCAAAACAGGATAGAAAATTAGAGGCCAATGTTTTTACATTTTCCACTACAGAACTGATGACGTGAAAAAAAAACTGTTAGCCACCATCTACACAACCAAACAAGAGAGCGATGTATACAAAAGTAGTTTATTTCACATTTGGTAACAGGTCATTCTCCTTACTCTCCATGCCCTGGGCCAATTTTATCTGTCACCTTTGAGTACGATTTTTTTTAATTGTTTTTCAAGCCATGTCTTTCAGGGTTTATGTAACATTTGATTTTAAAAGTTTTAATGTGTGTGCCCAGAATTTTGCGACACCACACCATAAAATCAGTATTCCCTATATCAAAGCACTTGATTTGATACACAAACAGCCAGAACTCAAGCAGAGATTTCAAATGACTTAATTGTTGGACAAGCATTTTACTGGATTACTGTTTTTAGTTGTGTTAATTACATTGCAGTGTTTGAAACTATTTTTAAAGACAAAAAAATGGAAGAACTAGTTCCAACAGTAAAAGTGTGAAAGTTTGCCATGAAACAGAGTAAAACTTAAAGTGTAGAAGTCACCAGGATGTTGGTAGGCGCTCTAACCTAAGCAGATGTCGCAAATGTGGTTCTGAAGGAAAATCCAGTTTAAAACACCATGGCATGTGGACATTAAATGTAACATGGCTTTTCAATACCTAAAACAGTTTCTGACTGTTCACTTTTTTGTTGTTTTTGCATGTGTGTTTTATGATGCATATTTGTGTGTGCTTGTCAAATATACTACTTTATGCAACTGTTTAGTGAAACAAAAGCAAAACATACATTTAATAAAACATATATAAACACAGGTTAACATCCTGTTTAGCTTCAGCTCTATCCTCCTCTTTATCAGTTCACACTGATCACAAACATGTTTACCGGAGTTAAGAACAGACGTCGTTAAAGCAGATGCGTAAATATCAACAGTACCTTCCCTCAGAGGTGACAAGAGAAGAATAAAGGATTGCTCAGGATCATTTAATATGTAAAGAGGGCTGATGGAACTCAAACCCTTGACTTCCAATCTGCAGTCCAGTGTGCCTTTGTCTAATGACTGTGCTGTACTGCCTCATGAAGCTGAAGTGACAGGGCAGCTGCTGATGTATAACAAAGGCAGTGTTTTCTCCCCAATGCACCAGCAGTTCCTTCTTTGTAACAATGTTACAGTCCATTAGTCACAGAATAACCTTACAACAAAATATGGATTCCTTCGTTACTGAGATTAAGTGATACACTGCTACCTTAATGCTGTTGTTTCATGCTGGGATACACAATATACTTCATAAATAAATGTGCCTGCAGATAACAGAAAGAAAGGGCTGAGCATCTTTGTTCTCAAGAGAAAATTTAGAGGTCAGACCAGTAATAAACAAGCTAATGATGTCTACCTTCTGTAATTAACTGAAGCAGTAAATCCACATACGCCTTTCAAGGACAAGCAGCAGTGATGCTACCAACATTATGGCCTCTATAATATTATGTTCACCATTAAGAGATCTTACTGTTCAGAGATTAAATTAAAAATCAGTTTCTTAGGATACAAGTCACATACATATGGCAGTTTACTTCCCAGAAAAATGTAGGTCATTAGCAGTAACTTCCTCAGACAAAGGGACAAGGCACTCCTGAAGGTTGCAGACTAATGCCATTTACTTTTTTATTTAGCATTCATTTTTTGTTAGCTACATTGGAAAGAAATGCGTCTAAACACAAAGGTAAGATAAAAATAACTCAACTTAAATTGTGAATAAATCATGTTACTAATTAAGTGTGCTAGACATGATACAAAGCCACAGCAACACACAGAAACTTTACCACCATCTTTTACTTAAATGTGTGAGCATTTGAGTGTATGTACATATACATCCTTCCTGGGTATACAGTACACTATATCCTAAACTACCATCCACAAATATTATCACACCCCTACCGCTCTCTCTGCTACACCATTCATCTTTATGCCCCCTCCTACACCTTTTGCCCTTTACAATATCCGTTTCTACCATCCCAGCAGCAGTCCACCTTCTATTGCGGATTATTTCCATACCTTTTTCTCGCTCCTACACTACTATTCTTCTCTTTATCACAACTATCTCACCTGGATAGTACCTACTAGTTTTCCATGCCTCCTCATTCATTCACTTAGTATCCCTAGAATGTACCTGATTTTAAGTTTTTATCAATTTACTGCACCCAATTTTTGACTGTTAATCTCATTTAATACTATTGCGAATAATACAAATACTAATCTCAAGTAGTGTAGGGCTTTTCTCCCAAGGCCTCCGCTGAAAATGGACAACTCACCAAATGTCAATAAATAAATACACACACACACACACACACACACATATATATATATATATATATATATATATACATATATATATATATATATATATATATATATATATATATATATAGGAAGCGAACTGGAAGACCAGTAGTAAAATTTTATTGAGCGCTTTCATCAATTTTAACTAGGACTTCTTCAGAATTCTGAAGAAGTCATAGTTAAAAATTGACAAGCGCTTCAATAAAATTTTACTTTCCTGATCGCCCAGTTCGGTATTTTCTTAGTTTTGCTCCTTTGGTTTACTATATATAAATATATATATATATATATATATATATATATATATATATATATATATGGGTCTACTTTGTTTCATTGAAGGCTCATTTCACTGAATTTGAATTCACCCTGACCAAACCGCTGAAAGCTCAAATTACTGAAAACTCATTTCACTTAAGTGAATTACTAGCACTGTGTAGAGGCCCCCCCTGCCTACGCTAGTTATTTTTTGTAGTGATTTTTTTTTTTACGTTATTCGAAATTTTACTACTTCAATCAATAAAGTTTGACCTTTATTGATTCGATGTAGTAAAATTTTGATAACGGGATATAGACGCTAAAGAAGCCCGGAAGGCTAAGCATGAATCAGAGAGTCTCTGGGGGTTTCCACCGGCAGGGGGTTCAGAGTGAAAAACTCGCTGCATTTTGTGTTGGAAGGAGATGCGAAGAGATCGCAGCAAGGATGACCCCACTCTGGAAAGATCTGCTCAGCTACTGAAGGATTCAGACACCACTCGTAAGGCAGGATCGATCTGCTGAGCCTGTCCGATCGTCCCGGGATGTGCGTTGCCACTAGAAAGCGGCCAGTGGAGGTCGCCCATTCCCACATTCTCATGGCCTCTCAACATAAAGGATAAGATCTGGTTCCCCCTTGTTTGTTGATATACCACTGACATATTGTCCATCTGAACTGCAATTGTTCCAAGAGGAAGATGAGCATGAAAGGCCTGCAATGCAAGAACTGCTCTCATCTCTAGAACACTGATGTGCAGATGGTCTCGGAAGGAGACCACGTGCCTTTGACTGTCCTTCCTCAGCAGTGCCCCCCACCCTAGTAGGGAGGCATCCGTGGTTACCGTGGTCTTGGGGAAAGCAGGTTGAAACGGACGTCCCTTGAGGAGATCCAAGGACTGAATCCACCACCAAAGGGAGCCCCCCTGCATGCTTTTGACATTCTCACTGGAAAAGACAATGGAAGCTCTAACAGTGACCACTGAACTGCCAGTGTTCACTGCTGTACCCTCATACGAAGGCACGCCATTGGAAGAAGATTTATCATGGCCGCCATGGAACCTAGAGCCCTTAACACTGCTTCCGCTGTTGGTAAATGGGTCGGAAGAATGTGTAAGACGTGTAACCTCAAGCTGCGTATTCTGTCTGATGTGAGGAACACCTTCGTTTGCATTGTGTCCAGTCGTGCCCAGATGAACTCTAAATTCTGAACCGGGAGAAGAGCAGACTTGTTCATATTGATTGTAATGCCCAACTTGTTGGCCAACTTAAGGAAGGAGTCCCTGGCCTGACATAGTAGATGCTCTGAAGTGGGTGGGAGGTTGGCATAATGGTTAAGGTGCTTACCTTAGAAACACAAGGTGCATGGTTTGATTCTGACATGGGGTAATTGGCTAGGCTTAAAATGGCCCATAAGGGCAGTTAGCCTAGTACTAACCTATGAAGGGGCAGTAAAGAGCCAATCGTCCAGGTATGGAAAAACCTGAAGTCTCAGGTGAGCCACTACTACCACCATTACCTTGGTGAACACTCGGGGGGGGGGCTGTGGTGAGACCAAAAGGGAGGGCTCAAAATTGGTAATGATTGGCTCCCAGCCGGAAGTGAAGGAACCTCTGGGAGCCCTTGACCATCTTGATGTGATAGTATGTATCCTGGAGGTCGATCGAGTAACATCCAGTCTCTGACCTGCAGACAGGGCAGGACAGACTGAATCGTGACCATCAGGAATTTTGTCTTGGTTACTGATGGGTTCAATTTGGACATATCTAATATAGGTCTGAGGTCCCCCATCTTTTTTGGCACTAAAAGGAACCTGGAATAAACCCGGATCTGGATTGGTCTGAGGGGACCGGTTGGATGACTCGTTTTTTTAGTGGGTTGGGTGGGTGGCCTAATGGTTAAGGTGTTTGCCTTACAAACACAAGGTGCAGGGTTTGAGTCTCACAAGGGATAATTGGCTAGGCTTAAAATGACTCGCAAGGGCAGTTAGCTTAGTACTAATCTATGAAACTATAAGCAGTGAGTCTACCTGCACTGCTGCCTCCTCCCGCTGCGTGGGTAGAACATCCAGGAGGGCTTTGTTAGATGGGGGAGGATCCTTGAACGGAACAAAATATCCTCTGGATATGACTTGCAGCACCCACTGATCTGTAGTGATGGACTTCCATTACTAGTGGGTGAAGCGACAAGCGAATCTCGACTGCCTCCAGAGATGGACAGCCGGACAACCCCTTAGGGCTGCTACCCGGGTTTATCCGAGAAAGGTTTCTCAGGACCTGAAATACCTAGGACCCCCTCTGCCTCTAGGGCAGCGTCTATCATATCCCCCGCTGCCTCTAGGGGAAGGCGAGTCCTGAGTGTCCCAGGGACAAACGCCTGAGACTTGCAGAACCACATCATCTTCTGGCCTCGCTGATTCCTGGAAAAGGATCTTTAAGGCTATGAGAAGTGTATCCTGATGGCAGACAGTGTCTTCCCATCCTTCTCGCTCTGGACCAAGTCCCTCTGACCGTCTTCCCAAAAAGGGAAGAACCATCATAAGGGGCACGGTAAAAGACACCTTGAAGTGCTCCGAGAACTGAATAAGAGGAGACAGGAGTGAAGCCGGGTGGCAACGCCTGATCAAGGCTGCCCGTGCGGCCCTCCATAGCATAGGAGAGCAAACGCATAGAGGTGTTGGCTACAGATTTTAGGGTGGCCATTCGTGCATCGAACGTCTTCCTGTCCTCTGCCAACATGGACCCTGAGGTTGATTATATGCTTAAACAATTCAGGATCAAAGGGAGGCATAGCCTTTTCAGCCCTAATGGTAAAGAAAAAAAATTGGTTCCCAAAAGATTTATTTATATTTGTTATGTTTTCTGAATAAGTATGGGCAAGTTTAATATTTTATATTTTATATATGGTGATTTTAATTTAAATAAAACTAAAATTGACTTATAACCTCTATCTATATTTATCCATGCAAAATTATATTTATATTTGATATGTTCTGATTAGCAGAATTATATGAGAATTTATATAAATATGTAAAATTATAAATTATATACGAAAATTAAGCTGATATTTACATATATATTTTCGTTTTATTCATCTATTCCACATTGTGTTGTTATAGGTTTACATAAGAATATAACTATGTGCTTTTTGCAAATATAAAAGCATTTAGTAGCTCAAGATTTGTGCCAGTAAGTGCACTTAAATGGTTAAGTATTTTTAATGTTTTTAATGCTGTTAGTATGATTTAAATGTTAATTGATTAATGAGCAGACTTTCCCACCTTGAGCGGTTGTATATAATCCCCACACAAGTTTAAGTGATTTATCTGATGAAGCGTGGATGGACCACGCGAAAGCGCTCATTTTTTACTTCCAATAAATTGTTTGTTTGATTTTAAGGATTGCCTGTGAGTTTCGTTCCTGTTACAGCAGCCTTTCGTGAATATTTGGATATTCCATATGTGTTTTGGTACTATACTTTTTTCATACAGACTGTTGTGCAATGTCACAATTAGCATACTTGAAATGGATGGGCATTGGTAGTGCACAGGTCTTGTACCACTTGCCAAAAGCAGATTCTTAACTTTTATAAGTTTTTAAATGAACTGGTGGTTGTCATGCTCTACTTTCCAGGATCGGGTAACAGTGGGGTAAAAAGTCTACTCTTTATCCAAGGGCTGTGCAATCTCAGTCTCAGTGGTAGCATATTTAGAGGTATGGTGGAAAGAAGGTGCACAAGGGGTCCTACTTCAGAAAAAAAGGCTATATCTTTTCACTTTTTTTGTATTTTGTTAGACTGGGACTCTAAACAACATTAGGGATGAATTACACCAAGACTAAAGTTTCACCAGTGATTCAATACAGATCCATTCGGCCTACCTGTAAGCACGCCATATCCTCCACTAGTATGTGCACGAACCATAACTTATGTGCAGCAGTAAATGAACACTTAAGACTTTCAGTTTATTATTAAGTGCTTAAAACAATTCAGGATCAAAGGGGAGGCATAGCCTCCTACAGCACTAAATGGTGCAAGACAAAAAAAATGATCCTGGTTGAGATGCCATCCAAAACAGGATAGAAAATTAGAGGCCAATGTTTTTACATTTTCCACTACAGAACTGATGACGTGAAAAAAAAACTGTTAGCCACCATCTACACAACCAAACAAGAGAGCGATGTATACAAAAGTAGTTTATTTCACATTTGGTCACAGGTCATTCTCCTTACTCTCCATGACCTGGGCCAATTTTATCTGTCACCTTTGAGTAGGATTTTTTTTAATTGTTTTTCAAGCCATGTCTTTCAGGGTTTATGTAACATTTGATTTTAAAAGTTTTAATGTGTGTGCCCAGAATTTTGCGACACCTCACCATAAAATCAGTATTCCCTATATCAAAGCACTTGATGCACAAACAGCCAGAACTCAAGCAGAGATTTCAAATGACTTAATTGTTGGACAAGCATTTTACTGGATTACTGTTTTTAGTTGTGTTAATTACATTGCAGTGTTTGAAACTATTTTTAAAGACAAAAAAATGGAAGAACTAGTTCCAACAGTGGAGCTGCTCCAATGTGGAGCTCATGCTAAGCTGGCTTACCTCAAACTACCCCCAGGAAACAATTGCACTAGGAGACTTTAACCTTGACTGGTCCCAATACTCTGACCAAATGAATCCCCTGCCCATTAACCTACATGGCTTCTCCCAAAATATAAAATCTCCCACAAGAATAGGTAACTCTCAACAAAAAGAAAGCATTATCGACTGGATTCTTACAAATAAAGACACATCTAATTATACCACGGGGACCCTTCCCAATGATCTTAGCGACCACCTTACCACCTTCATCATAAAACATAAATTGATGTGTACAAACCTTCCCATATATAAACTAGTTAGAAATAAGAAGAAATTTGTTCTTGAACAATTCCTAGCAGAACTTAAATCCTGTAACTGGTCCATACTAAAAACACTCCCCATAGATGAGAGTGTTACATACTTTAATGACACCTTCCTAAATATACTGGACTCTCATGCACCCATCCGATCCATCAGAGCCAAAGTCCGGACTGCACCTTGGCTTACCAAAGACACCAAATCTAAAATTAAGCTCAGAGACCAGGCTTGGGTAAAATGGCGTACCACCAAAGAACCCCTAGATCGCATCAAATTTCAGCAGCTCAGAAACGCTACTAAAATAGATACTAACCGGGATAAAAAGAATTACTTCTGTCATCTCCAGGTCAAACACAGAAATAACCCTAAGAAGTTCTGGGCAGGTTTTAATAACCTTCTTTATTCTGGGAAATCAACTACCCCTACCCCTGAAAAACTTATAGGTGAAGATCCTGAAGTAATAGCTAACTCATTTAACTCTTTTTTCACTGAGACCGTTCAGGCACTAGCCAGTCAGTTACCTACTTCTTCCACCTCCTTAACTAATCCTACTGGCAAAGATCTACCCGCCTTTAGTCTTAAACCAATATCCACCTCCTATATTAGAACTCTATTAAAGAAGCTCAAACCATCCACCCTATCGGCTGATCGTCTCCCAGCCGAATACCTACAATTAGCAGCCGATGTTATAGCCTATCCCATCTCAATCCTGATAAATAGAACTATTACAGAGGCAACCATCCCCTCAATCTGGAAAATATCATATGTTATCCCTCTTCACAAAGGAGGCTCCTCCACGGAAACATCGAACTATAGACCTATAGCAATATTGTAGCCTATAGCAAAAATCATGGAAAAGTGTGCTCACAAGCAACTCCTACACCACCTCACCCTAAACAATTTTCTGTCTAAAACTCAACATGGGTTTCGCCCCCATCATAGCACTACCACTGCCCTCCTTTCCTTTGTGGATTCAGTAAATAACAATCGGAACAATAAATTTATAACTTCTGCTCTCTTTCTTGACTTGTCAAAAGCCTTTGACATGGTCAATCACCAACTATTGCTCCACACCCTTGAATCCTTTCACCTTGATAACTTAGCTCACGGTGGTTTGATGCTTATCTTTCCGGTAGACAACAAGCTGTCCAGTGGCAAAGCAAACTATCTCACTTGCTACCAAATACCATAGGAGTTCCTCAAGGCTCCATACTTGGTCCCCTTCTCTTTATTCATAAATGACCTCCACTCAGTCATCCCCAAAGCCACCTGCATTCAATATGCAGATGATTCTACCCTGATTTGTTCTGACGTCTCTCTCTATAATCTCCAAGTAGCCACCCAATACTGTTTCACGGCTGTTGAAAAATGGTTTTCGGAACGGAAACTCATTCTAAATCCCATAAAAACTAAGCTACTTCTAATCTTCCCCACCTCAGGAATCCCTTCAGGCCAATATCCGCCTCATTCTAATAATAAGATCTTTCACATTCAATCCATCAACGGCACCATCATTGAACCAGTCACCAACACCAAACTACTACGTGTTACTATTGATCACAAGCTCAAATTTGATGTACATATTAGTCAAACTATTAAGACAGTTAACAAGAAACTAGGCTCCATGTACAGAATTAAAAACTTTCTAACCCCTTATACCAAACTTACTATAGCGAGAACTCACCTTCTCTCCACCCTACTGTATTCATCCCCGGTCCTATCCTTCCTCAACAAAAATGAGCTCAACAAACTCTCAGTTGCTTATAACCACATCGCTAAGTTCGTGACTGGATCACCTTACCGTACTCATCACTGTCTCAACCTTAAGAAACTTGAATGGCTAGAATTACCTAATCTTCTTAAATTCAACCAACTTACGGAAGCATTTAAAATAATTAAGGAACCAGAAAAAACCCCCTCTTTGAACCAACTCCTGACCCCTTACTCCAACCTTAACTGCCTCCGATCTTCTAATAGTGTCCTGGTTCAAACCAGGAAATCAAATAACTCAGGAGGTGATGCTCTCTATGCCAATTCTATTGGAAGGCTATGGAACTCCCTTCCCAATAACCTAAGACTTGCAACTTCAATCAGCCATTTTAAAACCAGTCTCAAGTCATTTCTTAAGGCACATTGGTTATGCCCCTGTGACAATCCTGACTAACACAATGGCTCCTTACCACCCTCTCAGTATTATCTATAGGACTTCCTCTCCTAAAACTTCTCTAGTTTCCTTTAAACCTATTTCTTTATACACTTTTGCTTCCCTTAGATTGCCCCCTCCTATAACCATAGATTCGACTTGTCAACGAAAATATAGCCTTCTCCCTTGGGATTAAAAGAGCAAACCTCTTTACTTCCTAAACTATCTCAATATCTGGGGTTCTACTCAAAATTATAACTGTGCAACTTAATAGAATGTTATTGCAATGAGTCTCTCTGTATTTTGAATGTTTCTGATGTTACTCTATGTATTTTTTGTTCTTTGTGAATGTGGAGCTTTTCTCCCCGGGTCTCTGCTGAAAAAGGATATGTATCCAGTCAGACCAACCCGGTAAACAAATGTAAAATAAATAAATAAATAAATAAATAACAGTAAAAGTTTGAAAGTTTGCCATGAAACAGAGTAAAACTTAAAGTGTAGAAGTCACAAGGATGTTGGTAGGCGCTCTAACCTAAGCAGATGTCGCAAATGTGGTTCTGAAGGAAAATCCAGTTTAAAACATCATGGCATGTGGACATTAAATGTAACATGGCTTTTCAATACCTAAAACAGTTTCTGACTGTTCACTTTTTTGTTGTTTTTGCATGTGTGTTTTATGATGCATATTTGTGTGTGCTTGTCAAATATACTACTTTATGCAACTGTTTAGTGAAACAAAAGCAAAACATACATTTAATAAAACATGTATAAACACAGGTTAACATCCTGTTTAGCTTCAGCTCTATCCTCCTCTTTATCAGTTCACACTGATCACAAACATGTTTACCGGAGTTAAGAACAGACGTCGTTAAAGCAGGTACGTAAATATCAACAGTACCTTCCCTCAGAGGTGACAAGAGAAGAATAAAGGATTGCTCAGGATCATTTAATATGTAAAGAGGGCTGATGGAACTCAAACCCTTGACTTCCAATCTGCAGTCCAGTGTGCCTTTGTCTAATGACTGTGCTGTACTGCCTCATGAAGCTGAAGTGACAGGGCAGCTGCTGATGTATAACAAAGGCAGTGTTTTCTCCCCAATGCACCAGCAGTTCCTTCTTTGTAACAATGTTACAGTCCATTAGTCACAGAATAACCTTACAACAAAATATGGATTCCTTCGTTACTGAGATTAAGTGATACACTGCTACCTTAATGCTGTTGTTTCATGCTGGGATACACAATATACTTCATAAATAAATGTGCCTGCAGATAACAGAAAGAAAGGGCTGAGCATCTTTGTTCTCAAGAGAAAATTTAGAGGTCAGACCAGTAATAAACAAGCTAATGATGTCTACCTTCTGTAATTAACTGAAGCAGTAAATCCACATTGCCCTTTCAAGGACAAGCAGCAATGATGCTACCAACATTATGGCCTCTATAATATTATGTTCACCATTAAGAGATCTTACTGTTCAGAGATTAAATTAAAAATCAGTTTCTTAGGATACAAGTCACATACATATGGCAGTTTACTTCCCAGAAAAATGTAGGTCATTAGCAGTAACTTCCTCAGACAAAGGGACAAGGCACTCCTGAAGGTTGCAGACTAATGCCATTTACTTTTTTATTTAGCATTCATTTTTTGTTAGCTACATTGGAAAGAAATACGTCTAAACACAAAGGTAAGATAAAAATAACTCAACTTAAATTGTGAATAAATCATGTTACTAATTAAGTGTGCTAGACATGATACAAAGCCACAGCAACACAGAAACTTTACCACCATCTTTTACTTAAATGTGTGAGCATTTGAGTGTATGTACATATACATCCCTCCTGGGTATACAGTACACTATATCCTAAACTACCATCCACAAATATTATCACACCCCTACCGCTCTCTCTGCTACACCATTTCATCTTTATGCCCCCTCCTACACCTTTTGCCCTTTACAATATCCGTTTCTACCATCCCAGCAGCAGTCCACCTTCTATTGCCGATTATTTCCATACCTTTTTCTCGCTCCTACACTACTATTCTTCTCTTTATCACAACTATCTCACCTGGATAGTACCTACTAGTTTTCCATGCCTCCTCATTCATTCACTTAGTATCCCTAGAATGTACCTGATTTTAAGTTTTTATCAATTTACTGCACCCAATTTTTGACTGTTAATCTCATTTAATACTATTGCGAATAATACAAATACTAATCTCAAGTAGTGTAGGGCTTTTCTCCCAAGGCCTCCGCTGAAAATGGACAACTCACCAAATGTCAATAAATAAATACACACACACACACACACACACACATATATATATATATATATATATATATATGAAGCGAACTGGAAGACCAGGAAAGTAAAAGTAAAATTTTATTGAGCGCTTTCATCAATTTTTAACTAGGACTTCTTCAGAATTCTGAAGTCATAGTTAAAAATTGACGAAAGCGCTCAATAAAATTTTACTTTCCTGGTCGTCCAGTTCGCTTTGTATTTTCTTAGTTTTGCTCCTTTGGTTTACTATATATATATATATATATATATATATATATATATATATATATATGGGTCTACTTTGTTTCATTGAAGGCTCATTTCACTGAATTTGAATTCACCCTGACCAAACCGCTGAAAGCTCAAATTACTGAAAACTCATTTCACCGAATCTCATTTCACTTAAGTGAATTACTAGCACTGTGTAGAGGCCCCCCTGCCTACGCTAGTTATTTTTTGTAGTGATTTTTTTTTTTTTACGTTATTCGAAATTTTACTACTTCAATCAATAAAGTTTGACCTTTATTGATTCGATGTAGTAAAATTTTGATAACGGGATATAGACGCTAAAGAAGCCCGGGAGGCTAAGCATGAATCAAAGAGTCTGTGGGGGCTTCCACTGGCAGGGGGTTCAGAGTGAAAAACTCGCTGCATTTTGTGTTGGAAGGAGATGCGAAGAGATCGCAGCAAGGATGACCCCACTCTGGAAAGATCTGCTCAGCTACTGAAGGATTCAGACACCACTCGTAAGGCAGGATCGATCTGCTGAGCCTGTCCGATCGTCCCGGGATGTGCGTTGCCACTAGAAAGCGGCCAGTGAGACCAAAAGGGAGGGCTCAAAATTGGTAATGATTGGCTCCCAGCCGGAAGTGAAGGAACCTCTGGGAGCCCTTGTCCATCTTGATGTGATAGTACGTATCCTGGAGGTCGATCGAGTAACATCCAGTCTCTGACCTGCAGACAGGGCAGGACAGACTGAATCGTGACCATCAGGAATTTTGTCTTGGTTACTGATGGGTTCAATTTGGACATATCTAATATAGGTCTGAAGTCCCCTGTCTTTTTTGGCACTAAAAGGAACCTGGAATAAACCCCGGATCTGGATTGGTCTGGGGGGACCGGTTGGATGACTCGTTTTTTTAGTGGGTTGGGTGGGTGGCCTAATGGTTAAGGTGTTTGCCTTACAAACACAAGGTGCAGGGTTTGAGTCTCACAAGGGATAATTGGCTAGGCTTAAAATGACTCGCAAGGGCAGTTAGCTTAGTACTAATCTATGAAACTATAAGCAGTGAGTCTACCTGCACTGCTGCCTCCTCCCGCTGCGTGGGTAGAACATCCAGGAGGGCTTTGTTAGATGGGGGAGGATCCTTGAACGGAACAAAATATCCTCTGGATATGACTTGCAGCACCCACTGATCTGTAGTGATGGACTTCCATTACTAGTGGGTGAAGCGACAAGCGAATCTCGACTGCCTCCAGAGATGGACAGCCGGACAACCCCTTAGGGCTGCTACCCGGGTTTATCCGAGAAAGGTTTCTCAGGACCTGAAATACCTAGGACCCCCTCTGCCTCTAGGGCAGCGTCTATCATATCCCCCGCTGCCTCTAGGGGAAGGAGAGTCCTGAGCGTCCCAGGGACAAACGCCTGAGACTTGCAGAACCACATCATCTTCTGGCCTCGCTGATTCCTGGAAAAGGATCTTTAAGGCTATGAGAAGTGTATCCTGATGGCAGACAGTGTCTTCCCATCCTTCTCGCTCTGGACCAAAGTCCCTCTGACCGTCTTCCCAAAAAGGGAAGAACCATCATAAGGGGCACGGTAAAAGACACCTTGAAGTGCTCCGGGAACTGAATAAGAGGAGACAGGAGTGAAGCCGGATGGCAACGCCTGACCGCGCTGCCCGTGCGGCTCCCTCCATAGCATAGGAGAGCAAACGCATAGAAGTGTTGGCTACAGATTTTAGGGTGGGTATTCGTGCATCGAACGTCTTCCTGTCCTCTGCCAACATGGACCCTGAGGTTGATTCCATGACTTCCTTGACCAGATCTCTCTGGAGTCGAATGACATGCGTCATGTAGTTCAGCGTCTGCACATAGGTCACTGAAGCATAAATTGGCTTCCCAAAAATGATCCAATGCTCTCGACTCTTGGTCAGGCAGGTGGACCATGGAGCTCTCCTGGGCGAGTTCCTTTTTGGTGGCTGCTGCCACCATCATAGCATCTACAGGGGACCCCTTGTACCAGTGTAACTTTGTCAGTGGGGGGTGGGGCTTAAGACTTTGTCCAGGCGCTTGGTTATTGGCTCTACAGTGTCCGTCTCCTTCCACGTCCTAGATGTCATCAAATCCACAACAGCATCTGCAGGAGGGGACACCCAAAAGGTAGATGGGCCTGCGCTGAATGCCTCCAGAAACACAGACTCGTCAGAGGTTGGTTTTGGGGTGGACCGCCCCCCCCTTTGCTGAAGGATCTCCATGAGACATCCTTGAGGGGGGATGATCTTGGGGAACCTTCCCCTTCATCCAGGTCCGTGTCGTCAGTGAGGGACTCTGGGGGCGAGTCCAAGTACCTCCTTTTACATGTATGCTTGTGGGGGGGGGGCTCCTCAGGGGGACTGTCTGGGGTGGTCTCCCAAGCAGGTTGTTCCAAGGGCAGAACTTCCTGGGGCACTATGGCTACGGACTGTCCTTGACAGGGCAAGATGGTCGAAATCACACTCAAGGCCAGGGGGGTCTGGAAGGAATCTGAAGATGAAATGGTCAAAGGCCTCGACCCTGCGAGAACCCTCTTCCACCACGTCGAATGACGAGGGGGAAGGGACCTCCTAGGCTGATCTAGTGGAAGCTGCTACCCCTAATCCGACCGGGGAGCCGGAGCCGAGATTGTGAGGGGAATGCTTCTCTCAGACAAGCTTGGAGCAGAGACCACTCCCTCAGATCCGACCCCAAGGCTATGGCTCCAAGAGCTTGGATCCAACACACACAAGGCACTGTCCGACGTCGAGGTACAGGGTACCGTCAACGCCAACCTCTCAATACCGATCATCCTCTGATTAAAAGACTCCGAAACCGCAGGTCAGATCAGAGGAGGAGTGACAGGTCTAAACAATGGCTGGAAGGCACCCGCTCCCATGAGAGAAGGCCCTGGCAAGACCCCCATCTGGATTTGAGTGTGGATAAACCTCTGTATCATCTTGTCCATCTCCTCTTCAGACAAGCTCCGAGTAGAGGGGGAGGACGCTGCCGAAGTAGGCTGGGAGAGCCGATGGGGGAAAGCCTTGGGGGGGTGTCCGGCTAACCTGTACCTCAGCCTCAGATGAAAACCTGGGGGATCTGAGCTGAGGTGTCACTGGCCTGAAAACAGGCTTAACCTTCGGCGGAGGGCTGGCCTCTGACAAGAAGTTAGGGGATAGTTTGCAAGGCAAGTCCTTCTTGGCTTTATCCCCCTTCACCGAACCTCTTGGGGGGAGGGTGAGTCCCAGAGGCCATGGAAGGGGAAGACAAAGCAGCAGCCGCTGCTTTCCCAGCAGTGGAAGGTGGGATCTCTGTCCCTGAAAAAGAAAAAGAGGGTAACAGGCCCTTATGGATCAGTTTGTCCTGCCTGTCCTTAAATGCCCTGGGATTAAACCCAGCACAAATAGGATAGGGGTAATGCAGGTGAGGCACCCCCTCCCCCCCAAGCAAACCACACACAAAGCATGGCCATCTGCTGGAGAAAGCTTATGGCCACACTCTGTGCATCTTTTGAAGCCTGGCTTCAGGGCGTCCACCATGCCTTAGCTGGCCCAAAACACACACACACACACACACACAAGTGGAAAGAAAAGAGGGGAGGAAAGATAGGAAAGCCTACTTACTATTTTTTTTTTTTTAGAGCTACAGAGAACCCCGAGAGAATGTATAGAAAAAGAGTTGAAGAGAAATAGATAAAGGCCAAAAGAAAAGGAACAATTTACTGCATAGAAAAACACCTAAACGCTCTGGAGCTCTGACCATGCTGTTTCCTCTCAGGTGGAAAATGAGATCTGAAGGGAGACAGGGGTACATTATGGGTAAGGGGAGGAGCATGAAGCTCGGAGCTGTTAGCTGGAAAAAGCATACGTGTCTGATCCGATGACCCAAAGGTTGAACAGCAAATGAAGTAAACTACTTCAGATTCTTTCTTACAAACTAGTTATCATTCCAGCCCCTTTTCAGGCTACAGTACACCTACCACAATGAAATTTGCCATTCCATTTCAAATCACCAGCCAACCTTTAATAGTTTCTCAACTAGCCCTTAGAGAGTGCAACCAAAAAAATCAATAAGTGATCTCATTAACATATCCTTAATTAAAGATTATGTCTCTAAACCACAGAAGCAAGCCATTGTGATTCAACTTTATAAAGCTTGTATAACTCAGCTGAACTTGGTACCTACGGCCATCCGCTGTGTTCACTACATAAGCTGCCTGAAAAGGGAACTCATTAACAAATCATGTCATTACAGAAGTAAACTACATTTCTTGATTAGTCATAGCTACAGGTCTGGTTCAAATATGGCATTAACCCCACCCTACCTACCTTTAAACAGATTTCCTAATTTCCAAATTATTATCTGAAAATATTACTGGTGTATTATTTCTTGATCTCTTGAAGGTCTTCAAAACTGTAAGTCACTCACTCCTTCTCCGCAAAACTACTAAGGCTATGCTGCACTCATCTGTCATATTTCTGTTCAACAGATGATTATCAGGCAAGGTGAAACCTTCTGATTCATCACTCTCTAATCAGATCGCAGTAACACTCAGTGTCCTGCATGAATCTATTTTAGGTCTGCTTCTCTTTTCAATATTTGTGAAAAGGAAAGCTCCCTACTGAAATGTCAGCACTCGAAATGCCGAGTGCTGAAAAACTGGAAAAAAAAAAAGCAAACACACATAAGAAGTGTGACTCTCAAAAACTGCTCTTCTCTTTAAACCTTCTCGCTCCCAGAACTTATTTATATCAACTCCAAAACTGCCATACTTCTGAGAAAAAGGGAATATCCCGAGAAATGGCATCTGAGACTTTGTATATGTAAGTCCATTCTTTCAGTCCTTCAGTCTCCATGTTTCGGGACTCGCTTTAACAGGCCCCAACATTTCAAATGGTTACCAAAAAGGAATTAATATGTTCCCCTGTCTTGAGCACACAGTATGTAGAGCTCTATCATATGGTATACCAGTGCTACAACCACACATACTTTTTTCCACCAAGCATTTAATAAAACAGAGAACTGCTTTATCACTTCAAATTTAGACTTCCAAAACATGTCATGATTATTGTCTAGGATAAATTAACAGCCTTTCCAAACTCAACATTTTGCTAATCACAGATTCATGTGCATTCATTGAATGCTAGGTGTCACACCAGAATGCTCACTGAAATCTGATGTCCAGATTGGAAAGCAAAAAAAAATCAACAAAACTAAACTGAACTTTGGTATCCTCTCTAACCACCTCCTTGCATGCAAAATGTTACTTTTGCTTACCTGATATGTTTGATATTTTCTATTTTTGTATTTCATTTTCTGCAAAAGACTGTAGCTGAAAAAAGGGCCCATGGAGCAAGACTACTTACCTAAAAAGTAAACAAACAAAACAAATGAAAGCCAATTAATTCTTTAGCCAAGTCAATTTACATGTCACTTTTTCACCAAACATCCATAAAGTCTCTATCATAACTTGTCTAAACATAAAAAATTGCAATGTTTTCACCATTACTAAGGCTCAGCTTCCATATATTCAAGACCTGAAATCTGGATGCGTTCCTAACCAATTCAGAGGACCTTAGGGATGTCCAGCATAAGGCATCATTAGCAAATAGTGATCATGCCACGGTGTGATTTAGAAAACGATGATGGGATTTAAAAAAAGAAATATGCTGTTCTGTAGGAGGTGAACAAGTATGAGCTAGGAGACTGGATGCAAACTGAAAGAGTAAATAAGCAAGCAATGGGAAGGGTTCACTGATAGGGTAACACATGGCTACATACAACGGCGAAATGAAGAGGCAAAAAGAGTAGCTCAAAGTGGGAAAAGAATGTAAGGTTACCAACTCGATAAAAGAAACAATACAAAAGGTGGAAAGAAGTGATACGAGGGAGGAACTTTAGAATAAGGGGACCAGCAAGAAAGCAACATGGATGGTAAAGACAGCAAAGGCTAAAGGTGAAGCTGAAAGGGAATTAGCTGACGAGAAGAAAGTAATGGCTTTTTAAGGTAGTATCAGAAAGGACAGAGATCATAGAAAGCAGGAAAAAGAGGTGCTGAAAGAATATTTGGCTTACGCCTTCAGGAAGGAAAGTAAGGGGAAGATGCCATACCGGCATGGCGGAAGGGGAGAATGTAAACAACAATGGACATACAACAGAATAGAGAGAAAGCGAGCGAGACACAGGAAATTCTGAAGGAAATGTTTGCCTTCAAGTAAATCATACAGACCAGATGGGGTGCGCCTCCCAGAGAGACTAAAAATCGGGCCAATGTGTTGGCAAGTCCCCTGGATGCAGATCTCAGATGATCGCATACACGCCAGAGGAGTAATTTACATTAACTGTGGTACAACTGTGAGAAAAACTCTAACCAAGTACAGAGCGGTTAGTTTGACAGTAAAAGTAAAAATGGAGAGAATCCTGACAAGGTAGCTAGCACTTCTAGAGGATACAATATTCAGGATAGCAACTAACAGATTCGAGCAAGAAGGTGATACAAGTCAAACCTGAGCCAGCCCGTCTGTGCTGCTGTTGGTCTAAATACGTGGAGGGCACTGTGACCTGTCAGTGCTGGAGTACTTTCCAAGGCTTTAAACCAAGTCTCAGTCAGGGCACAGATGTCTACATTCTCCAGATGTGGGTATTTTTGTTTAGGCTCGTAACATTCAGCAGTAACACCTTAAGGTTGCTTTTAGTCTTTTTTGTTATTTTGCTAGTTTTGTCATTTTGGCATTGCTTAAAAAAGGCTCAAAGGGGTGGGCAACGTTTTTGCCAATATCCAAAAGCCTAAGGGGAGTGAGGTGCAAGCCTTCCTTGGCAAAGCAACATGCTCGTTAACCATGTCCTCCCATGCTGATGGACAGCTGATCCCCTTGGAGTGATGCTACAAACTAAGACAAACATTAAAATCAACCATTTTATGTACACGCTGTGGCATCATCCTTGGTGAAGGCAAAATGCTGCTCAATGCAAGGCTTGTACTCGTCTTTGGCACATATTCAGTGACATCCATAAAGTACAGTAGTGTACACAACACAAATGTTGCAATCATCACACTTGGGTTATCTCTGCCTACAGGTAGCCCTCAGTTGGCCCAAATACCAGAGTCTAGGGATTTCTGCGTCAATGCTGTCACTTCTTCCATGACATCAGGTTGTCAGAGGTATAAATCAGGCAGCCGATGCCATTACATCAGTTTTTCCTGCCCCAGATGTCAGGAGCCCCCCAAATAGGAAGCTAGTATATGGTGTGGAACACCACCAGTGAAAAGTAAATACCCCTGCCATAAAAAAAAAGGTCATATAGAGGCTAGGTAGAAAGGACAGAGAAAAACAGGGGGCTGGAGGGAGGGAAACCAGGACTGCAACAGTGAATACACTCGAACATCTACATTTATGGTAAGTGTACACAACTGTACTATGTTCTTCATGTTTCACTGTAGCAGTCATCACACTTGGGTTGATTCCCAAAGCTGAGGAAGGGTGGAGGCATTCAAGAGGAGTTAGGGCTGGCTAGCAGGTCTTGTAAGACTGCTGTAGCAAATCCAGCTCTGTATTTAGAAAAAATAGCTAAGTGGTAATGTTTGGTGAAGGTGTGTACAGAACTCCAGGTTGCACCTTCCAGAATGTCCCTGGTAGGGAGTCCCCTGAGAAATGCTGTAGAGGTGGAAGTAGCCCTAGTGGAATGTATTCTCAACCCCTGTGGGGTAGGTTTCCCATGGTGCTTGTAACAGAAATGGATGGTGTGTGCTATCCATTTGGAAACAGTTTGCTTTGAAATGGCCTTGCCCTTTGCCCCTGTAGCAAAGCTGACTAGCAGTTGGTCAGATTTTCTGAAAGATTTAGTCCTGTCAAGGTAGAACCTGAGCTGGCTGTGCACGTACAAGGAGTGCAGGATCCTCTACCCTTTATTTTGAGCTTTAGGGAAGAAGGTTGGCAAATGGATGGCTTGGTTTAGAGCCACACTGGAGACCACCTTAGGCATAAAGGACGGGTTAGTCCTGAGGGAAACCCTGTCATCATATTTTATTTTATTACTTTTATTTTACATTTGTTAACTGGGTTAGTCTGACTGAGCTTTTGGTTCATTTTCAGCAGAGACCTGGGGAGAAAACGTACTCAGGACAAAAACAAATGTATGAAATTTTAGTAACATAGCAATCTGCTGAAGCCGCGGTGGTGTAGCGGTAGCGTTGTCGCCTCACAGCAAGAGGTTCTCCTGTTCGATTCTCTGCTGGAGCACCTTCTGTCTGCATGTCCTCCCCACAATAGAGTGGCGCTCGAAAGACATGCATGAATGGGCGTGCCTTCGTTGAAGGTTGGGCATCAAGCTGGCACCTTGGCACCGTAAAAATCTACTGCCAATCATTAGCGGACCGGAGTTCTGCTGTGGCGACCCCTAACCGAGAAAAGCTGAAAGAAGAACAAGTACTAGCAATCTGCTATAGGATCTTTCAAGCAGACACCTGGAGAGAAAAAAAGCTCCTCAGGCAAATTCAATTATACAGAGTATTAACAATTGGCAGACAAGTATGTGAGTTGTTACAAACAAGGTTTTAACAAATAGCAGAAGAATATGTGACTAGTTACAATATTATTTAAGCTGCTTAGAACAAAATGAGTTAATAGTTAGGCAGATGCTTATTTAAAGTGGGTAGGATCTAGTTGTATAGGAGTTCGGAAACAAGAAAGGAAACTAAGAATGGCTAGTAGGAGATGTAGGGGAGGTAGAGTATAGGAGACAGACTAGGCAAGTAAGTTGTTTTGAGACTGAAAGAATTAAGATTGGTTGGAGATGGAGGAAGGGAAGAGGTAGAAGAGGCAGGGGAGTAGGGTTAGAGATGCTTCAGGAGTGAGGTGGCGAAATAGGTGAAAGGATGGTGCCATCTTAGCTCATTAAAATACTGAGCATGGAAAATAATGAAGGGTTCCACAGCCATTAGTGCCTGTAACTCAGACATTCTTCTAGCTGAGGTTATGGCTAAATGCAAGGCTGTTTTCCAAAAAAGGAATTTTAACTCTGCTGAAGCTGCAGGTTCAAAAGGGAGGAGTGTGAGCTTTTCCAGTACAAAGTTAAGGTCCCAGGCAGGGATGGGTGCTCTCCTAGGGGGCCTTAAGTTGTTAGCCCCTTTCAGAAACTGTTTGATGAGAGGGTGAGAGAATAAGAGTTGGCTCAGTATTATAATGAGCTGGGATGGCAGGGGCATGAATCTTAATGGAGAAGGATAGGCCTCTGTGGAGTAGCTCTGCTAGGTAATCAAGGATTTGAGGTAAGGAGGACACAGCTGTGTCCTTTCCTTGAGACCGACTCCAAGAGCAATATCTTTTCCACTTTTCAGCATAGGATTTTCTAGTACTAGGCTTTCTGGCTTCAAGAATGATGTCCAGTATCTGTTTGCTGAGGGTTGCTGGTGGAGTATTCAGGAGATAAGCCAGGCTGCAAGGTTTAGGGTTTGCAGCTATGGATGCAAAATCTGTCCCTCCTGCTGAGATAGCAGGGAAGGTGTCTGATGAAGGTGCCAGGGTGGCACTCTTGTCAGACTGCGTAAGAGTGGGTACCAGTGTTGGCGTGGCCAATCTGGGGCAATAAGAATTGCCCTTGGGCTGTCCTGTCGGATCTTGAGTAGTACACCTTTGAGAGGAGGGGCAGAGGGGGAAAGTCATAAATTGAGGCCCCGCTGTGAGAGTTCCTGGTGCAACATTTGCTCAACTGGTGGTTCTTGGGGGAGGTAAAGAGGTCCACCTCCAGTGTCCCCCACCTCCGGATTAGAAGGTTGAAGGTGTTGGGCTCCAATTTCCACTCGTGTGGGTCCAGGAGATTTCTGCTTAAATAGTCTTTCCGTTTGCCTGGCAGGAACTGAGCTTGCTGATGCACTTGAATGCTCAAGGTTGTGTTCCACGGGGCCATGGCTAAACTGCAAAGTGGGTAAGAATGGGTTCCCCCCTGCTTGTTTATCTAACACACAACTGTGATGTTGTTTTTTTTATCAGCAGCTGACCTGGAAGGATTAGGTATTTAAAGGCTGTCAAGAGCATACTGTACAGCTAACATCTCTTTTTGACTGATGTGCAGGACAATTTGTCCTGGGCTCCACTTTCCCTGAATACATTTGCCTGCCATGTGAGCCCCCATGCATAGTCTGATGCGTCTATAGTCAGGGTTTGGGCGGCGAGGAGTTAAGTGAAAGGCAGTCCCTTGTTGTGGTTGCATGCTTCTGCCCATCAAAAGAACTCTGCCCTTAGACAAAGAATGATCGGAATGACCGTTTCCAGGTCCTGAGAATGTTGGCACCAAAGACTTTTTAAGTACCACTGAAGTTTCCTCATATGCAGTCTTGCATATGGAATTAGCAGAATGCATGAGGCCATGAACTCTAGGGCTTGCAGTATTTTCCTTGCAGATAGCTGGGTTTTGGTGGCCATCTGTTTGAAGTAGTTCAAATAGATATGTTTTTCTGGGGTGAGAAAGGCCATCTGGGAAATTGTGTTCAAGCTTGCTCTCAGGAATACAATTTTTTGACTGGGCACCAGTTGTGATTTATTTTTGTTGATGGTGTACCCCAATGAAGATAGGAGTCTTTTTACAAATGCCAGGTGTTAAAGTAGCAATTCCTGACTATCTGTCTGAATCAGGCAATCGTCCAAGTATGGGAAAATTTGGATATTTCTCTGCCTGCAGTATGCAATGGCTGGAGCCAGGCACTTTGTGAATACTCTGGGTGCAGTAGATAAGCCAAAGGGAAGTGAGGAGAACTGATAGTGCATAGAGCCTACCCTGAAGCGGAGATATCTCCTGCAAGACTCCCTTATGGGGATGTGCAGATAGGCTTCTTTTAAGAGTGACTAGCCAGGCATCCTTGGCTAGCATAGGGAGAAGCTGTTGCAGGGTTAGCATTTTGAATTTTGGGACCACCAGAAAGGTGTTGAAAACAGATAGATTCAAGATTGGGCACCAAGAGCCCTCTTTTCTGGGCACCAGGAACAGTCTGGAGTAGAAACCCTGCCCACTTTGTTCTACTGGAAAAGGTTGGATGGCCCCGATATTGAGCAGGGAATGTACTTGCTTTTGAGCCTCTGCCCACTGGTTTGGAGGAAGGTCTGGAAACCTGCTTGGGTTTGGCAGGGAATGGAAGGAGAATCTGAATCCTGGGATACAATGTTTAGAACCCATCGGTCCTGAGTAATGGACATCCAGTTTTTGGCATGAAGGGCAAGTTTTCCTAATAGGGGTGCAAGTAGATGGGCAGAGCTGGAAAGGATAACTGACAAGTCATTGTGAACTTTTACCATAAGGGGGTGGCTTGCCACTCCGTTTTTGAGGTGGGAGCACTCCATTGTTTAGATCTCTGCATACTCTGAGACTGTAGTCCTGATGGTCTAGTTCCCCTGGGTTTGGACTGAGAAGGCCTGGAAAGGGCTGGACAGGGCCAGCTTTTTGTAGGCCAATGCCTACTGAATCTAGGTGGCTCTACTTGTAAGAATTCTTTAACAGTTTGCATAGATTTAGCTTTTTCTTCCATCTTTTTAAGAACCTCTTCTGCTTTAATGCCAAATAAACAGTCCTAATTTAAAGGAGCGTCTAGTAATTTTGATTTGACATGGTCTGGCAAGGTTTACTCCTTCAGCCAAGCATGCCTTCTCAGTACAGATCCAGTGACTACAGCCCTGCAAGATGCTCCTAGGGCATCAAAGCCACACTGCAAAGTATGCTTACTAATTTGGTTTGCAGAATGCATTAACTGTTGTAAATCTTATTTTCTGCACAATCTGGACGTAACACCATTTTTTGTTTAATTTGTTCCATAATATGCTGCTGGTACTTCAACATATGAAACTGGCAATTCAATTCCCTGATGACAAGAGTTGCAGAGGTATATGCCTTCTTACCCCATCTGTCTAAAGCTCTGGAATCCTGTTTGAAGGGGTAGGGTTTTTGGCTGTTGTAGCCTTAATACCTTTAGGCCCCTGGGAAATGATCTCTGAATCCGCAGTAGGAGTCTTAAAGAGAAATTTATGAGAATCAGGTACTCTGTAGTACCAGTCAGGTTTTCTAGGGGCCGATGGTAAAGTGTCTAGAGTAAGACTGGATTCCATAAAGACATCTACAACATCCAGGACACGGGGTATAGCTAGGGGCCTGTGCTGAGGCAACTCTAAAAATTCTCCGAGTCTCTTTTTGGACTGAAGATAATCCTGGCATTCTCAGCGGAAATGCTCTCAAAGTATGCAAGGTTTCACCAAAAGAAAAATCCTATGGAGAGGAGGCAGAGGGAATGGATTCCTCTGCATCTGAATCCTCAAAAGTAGATAAGGGTATGTCCTGGTATTCAGAAGGGTCAGAGTCATCAGACTCCTGGTCTGTAGAATCAGAAAGAAACTCAATTCTTGGTCTCTTAGCAGGGGAAGGCTGGCTTCCCCTAATTAGGGTGTAAGGTCTTCAGGTATTCTAAGCATTTGTTTTTGAGGCATGGGAGCTTGAGTATGCGCTTTGGTCGTCAGTTTTCTAGGCGTAGTGCGTACTCTGGGCCTGAGAAACTCTGTAGTTTTAGCTAAAAATGAAGTTGTAGGTTTAATACGAATATCGGTATGTCGGAATACACCCTCAGAAGCCGGTGCCTGCACAGCGGCTCTGGACCATACAAGGTAGAGACATCTGCAGGTTCCATAGTCGAAGAAGCACCTCGCGGCATACCGGACTCAGAATGGGTCTCAGCAGAGGCCTGAGAATCTGTAGAAGTGGGCATCAGGGGCTGCAAAGGCGCCTTACTGAGTACCGGCGGACTGGCGACTAGCTCAACGGAAGCGTCGTCGACAGTTTTTGACCTATGTGGTCTGTCTCAGTCTATCTTTGCACTTTTTTGGAAGATCGTTAGTCGGATGGCTTACTGAAGCCATTTCGGAATATGGAGAATGAGAGTGAAAGAATTTAATGACAAAAATAGCCCAACGACGAATGGTTCGGGCGTTAAACGAGGCACAAAACCGACAGCGAGGGACGTCATGGTCTGGGCCTAAACAGGTGATGCAGTAAGAATGAAAATCTTTGTGAGGTATTTGCTTTCCACAGGCAAGACAATTAACTTTTTCTGACATCGGTTAGAGCAAGAAAAAAGAATCCCCAATGGGATACTTAGCTTTATAAAACTTCAGGTTTGAAACTCGAAAAATGAAAATTTCAGGTAGCGGCTGACCGGCACTTGCAAACTGCTTCTGCTTTGCGGCTCCTTCTCGGCAAGAAAGACTGATGTAACAGCATCGGCTGCCTGTTTTCTACCGTTGATGACCTGACGTCATGGAAGAAGCGACGGCATCCGACGCAGAAATCCCTAGACTCTGGTATTCGGGCCAACTGAGGGCTACCTGCAGACAGATAAACCCAAGTGTGATGACTGCAACAGTGAAACATGAAAAACATTGCGTCTTTTCATGCAATCCATTGAGCTACATCTTAGGTCATTTACATCCAGGTGAACTATGAGAGAATCACATGGATACCTGCCCTCCTCACTAGTGAGGTTGGATCACAAAGCTATCTCCTTCATAATAAAAAAAAAATTGTCTCGGAAAACCCAACTAAACCTGTAACAGGAAGTATTCTAATGCAAATTACATCTTATTTAGCAACGGTTTGTCAACATTCAAGGATCTCCCTAACCCTGAGACAGCAGCTACCGATGCAGAATTATTCACAGAAACCCTGTACAAACATGCAAATGCCTGCATAGAGACTGCCATACCTACCAGAAGCCCAAAACAAACATCAAAAACAGACCCCACTGGTGGAATCCCCACCTCAACAAAGTGTATAACAAAAAAAGACCTGTCCAAATCAGAAAGCACAACTCCCATAAAGAAAAGAGTGCTCTGATTAAACTAACCAACAAACTGAGAGGTCTAATCAAGTCTAAGAAGGCCAACTATGAAGTCAGGATAGCCTCTCAGGCCAAGGACAATCATAAAGCCTTCTTCAGCTATATGTAGAACCTTAACAGTAACACACAACAGTGTATTGAAATGATGGTAAATGGCACCACGCTCACAGATCAGGGACATAGCGAATCAACTGGATGATAAATCAGCTCTGACTTCACCCCTCACTCCCCTCCCAGTTATCCCTGTGAAATCTGTTCTAGCATACTCTCCTAAACTAATAGCGGGGATCAGGTTCTGGTGGAGCGCACCAAGGCCATAAACAGTGCCTCAATGAGCCCCAACAATATCCCTAGTAAGGCACTCTTCAATTTCAGCCTCAAGACAGGTTACATACGAAGTGAATGGGGAACTACAATGGTAATCCCTCTTCATAAGGGCACACCATCAAACGACCCCAAGAAGTACAGACCCATCAGTCTGACAAGTGTAATATGTAAAGCCACGGAACACTATTATGGAAATGCTCAAAAAAGACATTGGCAACATACAGACAGTAGAGCCATCCCAGTTTGGCTTTGCTATGGAAAGTTTTTGAGTATTTAGTCTGGCTTTTTTCTTTCAGAAGGTCACCAAGGCAATGGATCAAGGTTAAACAGTGCACTCTGCATTCCTTGACCTGGCCAAAGCAGTTGATACAATACCTCACTCAGGCACTGTTGACAAACTCTCCAAACTAGGTACAAGTCTCTACATAACTCTCTGGATTGCTGGCTGGCTCACAGATAGGAGCCAAGGAGTCAGGATTGTTGAGACCAATTCCACCAAGAGTACAGTTACCAGCAGAGTACCTCGGGGCTCTGTGCTGGGTCCACTCCTGGTTGGCATTTACTTCTCAGAAGTCAAGGCTAATGTCAAAGGCCTTTGGCTCACCAAGTTTGCAGATGACTGCAAAGCTAACACAGATTCTTCCCACAACACAAACATCTTGCAACAGGGTCTAACACAAACAAATGACTGGGGCCAAAAAAAAAAAGTTATGTTCTTACCATAACATTTCATCTGTGTTGTTCATCTTTATTCATTCATTATTGATGGGTGTCGGTTCCGTCCCCGGAACTGAGTCAGCCTTGTAACAAGCTCGTGCCAGTCTGTTATTGCTTTATTGAAATTGAAATTTTATGGTGTATAATCAACTATAATTAATAGTTTAATCCTATTGGTTTCTAAGAGATGCATATGATAGTTGATGAGGGGTATATATGGGTGTGTTTTTGTACTAAAAGGTTGTTCTGAAGAAGTTTTTTACGAAAGCACTCAACCAATAAAACATTTTTTGCTCCTTGGAAGACGTTGCACTGGTCTTTCAGTTTTTACCCACAACGCCCTTCTCCCTGTTACCTCAGATCATGTTTGCCCACTATAAGTAAAGCAGAGGCCGTCTCGGAGCAGAAACTCTAAAGCAGGAGTAGGAGCCAATTCAATCCCCCAGGAGCCTCTAGAGGGAGAAAAAGGGTGGGACTAAATGAATGAAGATAAACACAGATGGAATGTTATGGTAAGAACATAACTTCTTTATCTGATGATGTTAATCTTCATTAATTCCTTACTGATGGGACAGAGTCCCTAGCTACCTGCAGTCCTGGGAGGCCCTTATGGAAGGATGTTCCCGAGCACCACTGAACCAAAAGAAGCTCTTCCCCTGGAGGCCAAATCCAATTCGATAAAGGTATGAGAGTAGCCCAAGCTGCAGCTGCACAAATATCATTCAATGAAGCCATTGCATGAAAAGCAACAGAAGTTGCTAATGACCTGGTAGAATGTGCTCTGACTTTGCTTGGTGGAGAAATTTTATTTCATTGGAAAATCAAAGATGTACAGTTTCTCAGCCATTTGGGCAAGTTTACTTTTGCGACGGGGTTTCCCAATTTCAGGCCTGAATAGGACACAAATAGCTGGTCTGAGTTACTTACTGACTTTGTTCTATCCAGGTAAAAACGTAACTGTCTATGAACATCCAGCAAATGAAGACAATACTCTCCTTCGTTCTAATAGTTGGGGAAAAAGACTGGAAGGTCAATCACTTGGTTAATTGTCAAGTGTGAGATAGCCAACCTTGGGCAGAAAAGGATTGGTCCGGAGTGATACTCTGTCTTTATGAAATAACAAGTAAGGGCGTTTAATACACAAAGCCTGAAGCTCTGAAATGTGTCAGGCTGATGCGACAGCCATCAAAAAGAGATTTCCAGGACAGGAACTTAAGGATGCAAGTGGAAGCAGGTTCAAAGGGTGAACGTGTCAGGGATTGTAGTACTAGTGTTAAATTCCAAGGTTCAATGGGTTCACTGAAGGTTGGTCTAATATGCAAGACATCTTTTAAGAAAGTTTTGCAGAGACAATGGGAGATTAGTGAAGAGTCTTGAAACACATTATGGAAGCTTGAGAAAGCAGCTAAGTGTACTGGAATGGTTGAGGCTGCTGCTCATGAATAGAGAAGACTTGATAAATAATCCAAAACCACACCAACCAGGGCTAATTGTCTTTGTCGGGACCAAATACAGAACCTCTTCTACTTGCTGAGATAAATTTTCCTAGTGGATGGTTTATGTTAAGCCAGAAGGATATCACGCAATGGAGAGGTAAGGTTACTCTGCTTGGCGATTACTACAAGTGGAGAAACCAAGCTGTCAGCTTGAGACTGAGGATGTTTGGGTGCGTCAACCCTTGCGGGTGCAAGATCAATTCTTGAGTTGGATCCAGAATCCATGGTTGGTATACAAGGTGAGGCCAAAGGAAAGGGAACCAAATTTGTTGAGGTCCGTAAGGAGCAATGAGGATTACTCTGCTTCTCAGATGAAGGGCTTTCTTTAGAAAGAAAAGGGAAGGAAAGCATACAGAAGTCCCGTGGGCCAATCGTGAATCAGAGCATCCCTCGGTGACTCCATCTGAAGGGGAATTAGTGTGAAACAGCTGCTGTATTTGTGGTTTGGTGAAGATGCGAATAGGTCGCAGCAAGGCTGGCCCCAGTGGCTGAAGATCTTTGCCACAACGATAAGATTGAGGGAACACCTTTGAGGCAGTAGGAAACATCTGCTCAACTTGTCCGCAATTAGGTTGGAGCTCCCATGCTTTGCAACTAGAAAGCTGTTAGAAGCTATCGCCCATTGCCAAATTCTCATGGCTTCTTAACACAATGGGTAGGACTTGGTTCCCCCTTGTTTATTGATGTACCAGACTACTGACATGTCTGATTGAATAGCAATTGTCCCTGATGGAAGGATGGATTGAAAAGCTTGCAACGCTCGAAGCACCGCCCTCAGTTATAAGACACTGATATGCAGGTGGGCCTCTATGTCTGATCAAGTGCCTTGGTCAGTCTTCCTCTGGAAATCCCCCCCCCCCCAGCCTATCAGGGAAGCATCCATAGTCACTGTGGCATCGCTGAGTTATCCTTATTTGAAAGGACAAGGGATGTTATAATGGACACCACTGAGTCGGAAGGAAACATTGGAAAATTCTCATGTGTAGTTTTGCCAAGGGCACTATGGTAATTGACGCTGCCATGGAAACCAGGAGATGAAGCACTGTTCGAACTGGGACTAGATTTTGGCAGAGTATCACCTCTTTTTGGGATCTTAACCTGTGTAGGCTGTGGTCTGGAAGAGAAACTAAGCAAACATTTGTGTAGAAGATTGCCCCGATAAATTCTAAGCATTGAGAGGGGATCAGGTTGCACTTTCCCCAGTTTATTGACATTCTCAGAAATTCTGCTAGTCAGAGTATGTAGTTTAGTGTTGTCTCCAGTACACGCTTGGCGGGGGCGGTGAGGACCCAACACCCGAAATCCTTGAAGTCTCAAGTGAGCTGTTACCACTGTTCATGCACTTGGTGAACAATCTGGAGGCTGTAGAGAGTCTGAAGGGCAGCATGCGGAATTGAAAGTGATTGGCCCCAGCTGAAAGCGAAGACATCTTCTGGAGTGCTTGTCCATTTTTATGTGGCAATATGCATCCTGAACATCTATTGAGCACATCCAATCGTCCTTTTCCAAGAAAGGGAGAAGAGAATGAACTGTGACCATCCGGAATTTTTCTTGTTTGACAAATTTGTTTAGGATGCTGAGATCCAGAACTGGTCTCCAGTCCCTTGTTTTCTTTGGTACTAAAAAGAAGCTGGAGTAGAATCCTGATCCTATCTGGTCTGGTGGGACTGTTTGGAGGACTCTTTTTTTGAAGCAGCTTTTGAATTTCTAGCACTGTTTCCCTTTGACTAGGTGGAACGTCGGGAATTCAACTTGGTGACCTTGGGTAAAGAATGAGAGGGACATGGTATCCTCTGGTTATGATCCGGTGCACCCATAGATCCATTGTTATTCCTAGCCAGGCAGAAAAGTGCAAGGAAAAACGTCCCCGACTGCTTCCAGAGGAAAGCAATTGGGCCGCTCCTCAGCAGCGATGATAGGGTTTGTCCAGAGAAAATCTCTGGAGCCCTACCCCCTCTGCCCCTCTACGGGTGCCTTCTGGATGAGTTACCCCCTCTGCCTCGGGCAGTATACTTGCCACGTGTGTCAGGGAAAGTACCCAGCGATTTCTTGTGCCACATCTTTCTGCTCCTCTGGTTTCTAGAGTATGGATGTTGAGGAGTGGAAAAACGTACGTCCATGGCAGACGGGGTCTTGCCGTCCTTCTCACACCTGGCCAATCTGTATTTCACTTTCAGGCCAAAAAGGGAGGAGACTTCAACTGGAGTGTTAAGGACGACTTAAATGGGTCCGCAATATCATAAAAGTGCATCCAAGTGTGACATCGCATGACAACGCCCGAACCCGCCGCTCTGGCTGCTCCTTCAGTGGTGTGAGAAATCAGATGCATGGAGGAGTTGGATAGGGATTCTAGGGTAGCTAACTGCGAGGCAACCTTGTCACGGACCTAGTCAGAAACAGCTCCTGTTAAGGTTTCGGACAGTTTGGTGACTAAGTCTCTCTGATGCCTGAAGTGTGCCAGATAATTCAAAGACCTAACCGCAAAGGTCAAGGAGACAAAAACTCCCCTAGCCTGTCCACCGCCCGACACTCCCTGCTTGGGGGGGATGGACAGTCTGGTTCTCCTCAGCCAGTTCCTTTTTCATGGCAGCCACCACCACTATCATGTCTACTGAAAGACCCTTGGACTGGTGAGGGTGCTACTCAGGAGATAAAATTTTGTTGGGCCTCCATGGGATCAGTTCAGTGGTGTCAGGACTCCTCCAAGCGTGCTGCATGATGAGCTGAACCAGCTCATCTGCAGGCAGGGGTCACCCAGGAAGTAGAGGGTCGAGCATGAAAAGCCGGAAGACGGACTCCTTGGAGGAGGGATTGGTGGGCTTCTAGTCACCCCTCTGCTTTAGTATTTCCAGGATGTCTCAAAACGAGACATCAGGGGGCAACCATGAGGACACTACCCCTTCATTGTAGTCCATGTTCTTGGTGAGAGACTCCTCTGGTGAGTCAATGAGCTTCCTCTTGGTCATCCTCCTGCGTGGTACCTCTTCAGTGGGGGGTTCTGAAGAGGATTCCAAAGAAGGGGCACCCTGCGGTAGGGTATCCTGAGGCTCTTGTGCTTGAAATCTTGAAGCAGTGGCTTGTGTTAGCTGTGGCTCAGAGGAAGGATATATCTGGGGTTCCGACGCCAACGGCTTGCCTGCAGAGGCAAGGGCCCTCTCCATCACTTGGAAAGCTGGCCTGCCCGAAGAGGGATGAGAGCCCCGGAACAGAGGGTGTCAACCTTGGAACCAGGGTCACACCCCACTTCGATGAGCCTCCTCACGGGGACTCTGTACCGACAGTGCTCCTGGAACCATGGTCGACGGCACCATAGAAAAACCCGGAGCCAACCAGGTGCCGAGGAGCTTGCAGTTCAGTCCTGAACCCGAGGATGGCCTGGCTCCAAGGAAGTCAAAGGCCAAAGGGTCAGCTCCTGAGCCAGTGAGATCCACTAATGGCACCAAAGGTGTGGGAACCGATAAAGGAGTCTGTGCAGAGAACTTCGAAGCCTGCAAAGAGGTCAAAGGAAGAGAATAAGCTGGAGTCCGTGGAAACAGATTCCCAAGTCCAAAGGGGAATGGGGTCTTAGAAGGTGTTGCAATTCTTCTGGCCATCAGCAGCTGGTCCACAAGATGCACATCATCCAATTCTGAGAGGCTCCTGGTTGATCAAGTGGCCATCCTTGACAGGGACTCTGGTCATTCTAAGAAAAAAGGGCTAAATTGCTGCCTAACAAAAGGATCCACTGAAGGGGAGTACCGGGTTCATGCAGTATGATCTATTGACACCGACGTCTGGAGTTTAGAGACCTGTGTAGGAAGGGTGTCCAAACTTGGAACCGAAATTGTAGGCAAGCTCAGTTCCATGGTCGGCGTGGAAGTCAAAATCTGTAGTTTAGTCAGGGCCGGTGCCGTAGATGATGTCAATGCCGACAAAATAGGTGCCGATGATAAAATGATTGTTGACAGTAGTGAAGATGGTGCCATAGAAACTGGTTTCGACTCTGGAACCAAGAGAGTAATTTTTGGCATTTTTGGTCTTGATTCCTCCTCCTTACCACTGGAGGGAAAAGAAGGAACTGAATGTGGTCTATTTTTATGTTCTTTGTGCTCTCTTCTGGGAGAAGCTGAGCCCTCCGATGCAGAGATAGCCTCTGAGAAATGTGTCTTAAGGAGGCCCTTCAGAATCAGCTTGCTTTTTCTTTCATTAAGTGTTTGGGAACTGAACCCCTGACAAATGGTACAAGGAGGCTGTACAGAAAGATGGTGAACTCCCTAACAATATACACATGAGACATGGGAATCACTATCAGACATTTTGTGACTATACTTGTCGCATTGTTTGAACCCTGAAGCTCATTATTTTCAGACATTATACCACAGTACAAATCCAACAATATCAAGAAAAGTAAGGATGAGAGGTTTTTTTTTTTTTTAGAAAGGAAATAAAGAACGGGAAAGGAATATCAGCAAATGTATTGAAGGATTATCACACAGAGTAGAGGGAAAGGGCGATACCAACAATGGTACTTGAGATCACTGTACGTTGTTTGACGAAAAAGAAACTGGAAAGGTATGCTAAAGTGGGTAAAAGACTAATGAGAGATTAGAGAAGTGAGTTTAGAATGAAAAATAAGATGAACAATTTAAGAAAACCACTTTTATAAGCAACAAAACTAAGTACTTAGCCGAGAGCTGGCTTGACACGACTTTATGACTATTTGGCAAACGAGATCTGAAGAAATAGGGAGAAGGGCACAGTGGGTAAAAGCTTAGCTCAAGAGTTTTGTTTGGCTGGCTCGAGCTTGTTACAAGGCCAACTCAGTTCCGAGGATGGAAAAGAAACTCATCAGTAAGGAATGAAGATTAACAACATCAGATCCATTGTTTAAAACTCAAACCCAAGAAATGCATTATAATTCCATTTGGGAAATTGTCCACCTGAGTTAATTACTCCATCGATAAGACATCCATAAGAGTCGACCCAGAAATTAGGGATATGGGAAGATATGTGGACAGCAATCTGTCCTTCGATCATCGTGTACAAAGACAGTAAGGAAATCTTTCTATGTCGCCCAACTACAGATAAGGGTATAGCATCCAGGTCCAAAGAATTTACAGTACCACTCTACTCAACCCTCATCAAACCCAACATGGAGTATAATGCCCCCTTTGGCAAGTACAAACCAGACAGTTAGAACACCCACAAAGGTTCACAAGGGGGATCTAGGGCACAATTACCATGTCCTACATGGATCGCCTAAAAATTCCATCTCTGCACTCAGTATTCTACAAGCTGCTGATAAGGTATCCTCAAGATCTAGCCCTGATGGATCTTTTGCACGTATGAAAAACAAACAGCACTAGAAAAGTACAGTTGTGTACACTTACCATAAATGTAGATGTTTAGGTGTATTCACTGTTGCAGTCATCACCTGTAGGTTATCCCTACTGTGGTAGCCCTCAGTCGGCCCGAATACCAGAGTCAATTTTATTTGCGTCGGCTGCAGTCACCTGCAGTCTGACGTTAGGTCGTCAGTGCTGTAAAGCAAGGCAGCCAACATCATTACATCAGTTTTTCTTGCCCTAACCTGTCAGAAGCACAAGGAAAGAAGGAAAAGTGGTCCTGGTGGCTGAAAAACACCGTGGGGAGCTTATTTCCCCCTTGGGGAAGATGCTATATGGGGGATGGAGGGAGGGAAACCAGGACTGCAACAGTGAATGCACTTGAACATCTACATTTACGGTAAGTGTACACAACTGTGCTATGTTCTTCGTGTTTCACGGTTACAGTTATCACCTGTGGGAGGATTCCCAAAGCTGAGGAGAGGGGTGGAGGGATAGGTAAGAGTCCTAGTCATGGGTCAGCAGGCCCTGCAGAACTGCAGAGGCAAACCTTGCCCTAGACTTAAGAAAAAAGAGGTAGATAATGATGCTTTGTAAAGGTATGGACAGAGGTCCAGGTGGCAGCTTCCAAGATGTCCCTGGTGGATATTCCTCTGAAGAAGGCAGTGGAAGTGGAGGCTGCCCTAGTGGAATAGGTACGGACAGACTTGGGGGGGGGGGTTGTCTGTAGCAGAAATGGATACAGTGTGATATCCATTTGGAAATGGTTTGTTTGGAAATGGGCTTCCCCTCTGCCCCAGAGGCAATGCTGACTGGTAGTTGGTCTGTTTTTCTGAATGGTTTAGTACGGTCCAGATAGTATCCGAGTTGTCTGTGCATGTCTAGCAAGTGTAAAATTCTTTCCCCCTTGTTTTGGGGGTTGGGAAAGAAGGTGGGTAGGTGTGTGGCCTGGTTAAGGGTCACATCTGATACCACCTTGGGCATAAAGGAGGGGTTAGTCCTCAGGGAGATCCTGTCTGCATGGAAAATGATGAAGGGCTCAACAGCCATGAGAGCCTGAAGTTCGGATACCCTTCTGGCTGAGGTGATAGCTAATAGGAAGGCAGTCTTCTAGGAGAGATATTTCAATTCTGTAGAAGCAGCTGGTTCAAAAGGAGGTAAGGTTAGTTTTTCTAGAACATAATTCGGGTGGCATAGGAGGCCTTTGGGAAGGTCTGACATTAGAAGCCCCTCTGAGGAATTGCTTAAAGGATGAGAGAAGAGGGGTGGGTCTGAATTGTAATGGGCAGAAATGGCTGAGGAATGGATTTTAATAGAGGAGAAAAAGAGGCCACCATTGAGCAACTCGGCTAGGTAATCCAAGATAAGAGGGGGTTGGAAGGATGGGAAGTACTTGCCCCTTTGGACTTGTTCCAGGCGCAGAATCATTTCCATTTCCCAGCATATGATTTTCTGATGCTGGGCCTTCTGGCTTCTTTGATGATGTCCAGGACCTGATTGCTTAACAGGGGCTCCTTGTTAGCTTTTAAGGTATGAACCAAGCTGAAAGGTTGAGAGTCTAAGTCTGGGTGCAGTATCTCCCCCCTCACCTGGGTAAAGAGGTCTAAGATCAGGGGAAGCTGCTTGGGGGGTTGTAAGGTCAGACTGTGCAGTAAGAAGTACCAATGCTGTCTTGGCCAAATCAAGACCAATGAGGATGGCCTTTGGTCTCTCCTCTCTTATTTTGATCAGTACCTTGGGAATAAGGGGCAGAGGAGGGAATGCGTATACAAAGAGGGAGTTCCAGGGGAAGGTCAAGGCATCCAACTTCCACGCTAGGGGGGTGATGCTCTTTTGCAGCTGGTGGTTGAGGTGCGAGGCAAAGAGATCCACTCCTGAGAGATTTGCAGAAAGATTTCCCTGTGGAGCTGCCATTTGTGGGGGGTCCAGAAACTTTCTGCTTAAGTGGTCTGCCAGGGTGTTGTTGACCCCTGGTAGGTATTGGGCAATTAGATGTAGACTCATTGAGGTGGCTGTAAGCCAAAGGCTCATGGCTAACCTGCACAGGGGGTAAGATTGGGTCTCCCCATGTTTGTGGATATACCACATTACTGTGGTGTTGTCTGTTTTTATAAGGAGAGCCCCTGGCCTGAGATAGGGTTTGAAAGCTGTCAGAGCCTTTTGTACTGCCATCATTGCTTTCTGACTGATGTGCAAGTGTAGTTGCTGGGCATTCCAAAGACCTTGGGTGCACCTGCCTGCTAGGTGAGCGCCCAAAGCAATGTCTGAGGCGCCGGTGGTGATGGTCTGGCCGGAAAGGGGGGGGGGGGATGAAGGGAAGACCCTTGTTCCTGGCATAGGCCTCTGCCCACCAGAGAAACTCAGCCCTTATACACGGGATCAGAGGGAGAGAGGTCTCTAGGGACTGAGAGTGCTGGAACCAAAGGTTCTTTAAATACCACTGAAGTTTTCTCATAGGAAGCCTGGCCAGAGGAATGAGGAGGATGCAAGATGCCATGTATCCCAGGGCTTGCACGAACTTCCCCACAGTGAGGTGATTTCTGGAAGCCAGCTGGGTAAAGTAGAGGGGCAGGAAGCTCTGCTTTTCTGGGGAGAGAAAGGCCATTTGGGATGCTGTGTCTAGCACAGCTCCCAAGAAAATGATCTTCCTGGTGGGGTTTTGCTTTGATTTCTTCTCGTTGATGGCAAACCCTTGGGAAGTTAGTAGTGATTTGACAAAGAGAAGGTCCTGAAGCAGCTTTTCTTTGCCTCCGCCTGAATGAGGCAGTCGTCCAGATAAGGGTAAATCTGTATATTTCTCTGTCTGCAGAATGCTATGGCTGGGGCCAAGCATTTTGTGAATACTCTGGGAGCAATAGATAAGCCACAAGGCAGCACAGAGAACTGAAAGTGTTGTGAGCCTGCTCTGAAGCACAGGAATGTCCTGCAAGATTCCCTGATGGGGATGTGGAGGTAGGCGTCTTTTAGGTCTAGGGTCACTAGCCAGGCATTTTTTGTTAGCATAGGCAGCGGATGCTGCAAAGTTAGCATTTTGAATCTGGGGACCACCAGGGAGGTGTTAAGAATGGATAGATGCAGGATGGGGCACCAAGTGCCCTCTTTTCTGGGAAGAAGGAATAGTCTGAAATAAAAGCCTTTGCCTGTTTTATCTGAGGGGACAGGTACTGCTGCCCCCTGGGATATGAGAGTTTGGACCTGTTTCACTACCTCTGCCCACTGATTTGGAGGTAAGTCTGTGTACCCTCTTGGGATTGGGAGTTCCCTGAAACAGAATTTGTATCCCTGAAAAATGATCTTTAATACCCATTGGTCCTTCGTTACAGAAAGCCAATGGTCTTTGAAGAGGGAGAGCCTTCCTCCTAGTTTTTGATGAGTGAAGGGAGGGCAGAGGGGGAGGGGAGTCATTGTGAGTGCTTGCCACAGAAGGTTGGCTTAGAACTCCCTTGCCTTAGAGATGGAAGTGGTCCATTGTTTACTTTTCTGCTGGCCCTGGAGTAGGGGCCTGGATGATCTGTCCCTGCTGGGCTTGCCTTGGCCCTGTCTGCTAGGTGCAGAGAAGGCCCAATGCTTAGAGGGAAAGTTCCTGCTGAATCTGGGAAGCTGAACCTGAAAGAAATGTTTTACTGTTTCATAGATTTTGCTTCGTCTTCCATCTTTTTAAGCACCTCTTCTACTTTTTCCCCAAACAAGTGCTCCTTATCTAGGGGTGCATCAATAAGTTTAGACTTGACATGATCTGGGAGAGGTTGTTCTTTCAGCCATGCATGTCTCCTAATAACAGATCCTGTCACTGCTGTCCTGCTAGAGGCTTCCAGGGCATCATATCCACATTGTAATGAGTGTTTGGCTACTTGACAAGCAGAGTACAGTAAACCCGCTAAGTCTTTTGAATTGGCACAATTACGAAAGGTTGCAATCTTCTGCTTTAATAGTTCTAAAGTGTGTTGTTGATATTTTAACATATGGAACTGACAATTGAATGCTCTGATGGCTAAGGATGCAGAGGTGTCTACTTTTTTACCGCAGCTGTCCAAAGCTCTGGAGTCTTTGTCAGAAGGAAGAAAATTCTTGGCAGAACTAGTCTTAGCTCCTTTAGGTCCTAGTGTAATGATCTCTGGGTCTGCAGCAGGATTTCTGTACAGGTATTTGTGAGAATCCAGTACTCTGTAGTACCTGTCTGGTTTACTGGGAGCAGGAGGGAGGGAGGGTGTCAGAGGCTAAGCTGGATTCATGGAAAACATTATCCGCCACTTCTAAAATAAGGGGGGGGGGGTGGCCAGGGGTATGGTGCTGGGGCAGGTCCAGAAACTCTCTAAGTCTTTTCTTAGACCGTGGCAAGTCCTGAGTTTCCCATTGGAAATGTTCCCTGAAGGAGTGAATAGTTTCCCCAAAGGAAAGGTCCTTTGGAGGGGAAACAGAAGGGATGGATTCCTCTGCATCTGAATTCTCATAAACAGTTAAGGGATTCTGTTCATCTTCAAAAACTGAATAGTCCGATTCCTCAGAATCCTGTTCTGTCATAATTTCTGCCTTTTCCTTCTAGAGGTTGTGGCCCGACTACCCCAGATAAGGGAGATGAGATCCTCCATTTTAAGCATTTGTGCTTGGGGTGGTGGAGCAGTAGCAAGATGGTGGCTACAAGCAGATTTCCTAGGAGTGGTCTGGCTTCTAGGCCTGAGGGAAACCATTGGTCTGAGAGAAACGGCAGTCGGATGCAAAGACGTTGGTTATTGTCTAGATTTGGTAGTGCGAAAGGTCTTCTTGGACGCTAGTGCCTGCTTCGCGGCTCCAGACCCAACCAAGGCAGAGACAACCAAAGACTAGGAAGACAAAGAAGATTTCTGTGGCATACCGGACTCCAAAAGGGTCTTGGTAGAGGCCTGCGTAGATATCGAATCGGGCATCAGGGCCTGCGAAAGCGCCTTACTGAATTCCGGAGAAGTGACAACCTGCTTAGTGGTAGTGCCATTGGAAGGCTTAGCCTTGTGTGGGCTGTCTCTGTCTAGCCCTACATTTTTTTGGAATGTCCACCGATTGTTGGCTGATGGATGCCATATTCGAATGCGAGATGTCATTGTCTGGGCCTAAACAAGTGACGCAGTAAGAATGGAAGTCTCGGTGTGAGATCTGCTTTTCACAGGCGAGACAAGTGTTAACTTTTTCGGACATCAGTTAAAGCAAGAAAAAAGGATCCCCAACGGGGTACTTAGCTTTAGACGTTTTCAGCTGAAATTCAACTTCTGGTAGTGACAGACTGGCACTCGTGCAAACTGCTTCTGCTACGGGCTCCACGGCAAGAAAGACTGGTGTAATGACGTCAGCTGCCTTACTTTAATAGCACTGACGACCTGACGTCAGACTACAGGCGAATGCAGCAGACACAAAAAACAATGACTCTGGTATTCGGGCTGGCCGAGGTCTACCACAGCAGGGATAACCCACAGGTGATGACTGCAACAGTGAAACACAAAGAACATCATTAGATCCAAGATCTTCACTTTTGTAGTTTTGATATAAACAGAACATGCTAGAGGGACAGATATGCGTCTCAAATGATCTCAGAGTTATGGAACAGGCTCCACATCCATGTAATGCAGAGTTCATCCCTGACCTTATTCAAATGAAACCTTGACCCTTACATTTTTGTAACTGTGTGCTCATTTATTCAGAGCTTCCTTGTGCCTGGCTTGGACACCTGTGATTACAAGACTTGGACTGCTTCTAAAAATCATCTGACCGACAAAGCTGATAAGTATATTTTTTGTACTTGTTCTGTTTCAGTGATATACAACACTTCTGTGCTGCAATTATTTGGTTGAATTCATTACTGTTTTTCAGCCTGCACTTGTTAAAGAAACTCCATCCATTTGTTATTGTACTGCTCTTAGGTTGTTTTAACAATATTCTGATATTTCCTAACCTCCCTCTGATAACACAAAAGCTGTTCTGAGTGAGTCTGCCAAAATATTTCTAACCTTTGCAAAGTTTGTGTGTTGTGAACTTTTCTGAGGTTTAGTGAACTTATTTCCAAGGATTCCTGATACTGCAGGAATTCTTACTTCTGTTGTAAAGCATTTGTTACTATACCTGAACTCAAAGCCAGTTTGTTTTAAATTGCAAGGGTTCTTTTGCCCTCTGGTGGGAGCAGACAGTTAAATTCAATCCATGCAAGGTGGGAACTACGAGTTGATAGCTGACTGTGTTTTTATCTGAATGGTCAGAAGGTTTAACTTTATAAAAGTCTTTCATCCTTTTTGTATAAAACCCTCTCGCAAATGCAGTTCCTCGTGCCTGCATATAAGCAAACCTGTCCAGTTTAAAATCATAGCTCATAGGTTCATAGGTGAGTACTAGGCCAACTGCCCTTGTGGGCCATTTTAAGTCTAGCCAATTACGTCATGTGAGAATCAAACCCTGCACCTTGTGTCTGTAAGGTAAACACCTTAACCTTTATGCCATCATGGTCTGAGCCTAGACAGAACAAACAAATGCCGTGGGTGTGTCTATGTGGAATCTGCCTTCCACACTGACACTTGCGGTTGTCCTCTACATCCTCTATAAGAAATGCTCTCCATAGTCTTCCTCTCCTCACAGCTGCTCGAAGAGCTGCCAATTTGTGCAGGGGGTGGTGCCACTGTTGGTCATCTAATAGTTTACTAATACACACACTCACATTGACCTTTAAGTGACTCTCCCTCACTCCTACCCATGTTCCCTTGTAGAAATTGTGTTTCCCTGCCTTTCACAGCTTAGGCTAGATTCAGACCTGCTGGATCTAGAATTTTGTATCACTGTGCTCTTAGACCAGGCATCTTACATAAAGAAGGCCTCCCTGCATCCTTGTGGCAAAAGTGTGTAGCTCAGGATGCATCTGAGTTGGGGACTTCTGGGGAAAGGCTCAGTTTGGGGATTTCCCATTGGTAGTTGTGTTTAAACTGTTTAAATTTGCCTGTATATAAGCCTTGCATTTACGTGGGTTTGCGCTCAGTTTACTGGAAATGCTCAATGTTTGGAAACTTTAGCCAGGGGTCTGGAGTGCATCTGCACTGAAATTCAAGGCATCCAGTATACAAACATGTAAAATAAGTATATTTTAAGCAAACAATCCACTTTAACTGTATTTAATTGTATTGCTGCTTCATTTTTGCTGTTTGTGACCAAGTCCATCTGACCACTTCCTTCCCAAATACCACACATCCTCTCACAATGGACGGGCAAGTTTCCCATCATTTCTCCAGCCAGCTTCATTGATATGGGCATCTTGAGGCCATGTCTTAAACTGTTTCATGTATACTGACAACCATTTACTCCTAAAGCAAACTAATGCCCTATATGAGAGATGCAAATGCACTGTGGAACTGGAGTCAATTCTCTTATGTAAAAAGAAACTAGACATCAAACAGGTTGTCAGCACAAACAAACTAGACATCAAACAGGTTGTCAGCACACAGGCTTCACCTCTCAAACAAAGATCATGACATATAAACCCACATACGTGGAGGTACTTACCAAAAGAACAGAGACCTCCGAAATGCCCACCACCCACACTCACCACTAAGCATAAAGAAACCACTAACATAACACACGTCCATGTCTCAACAAATCAGCCACTAAGGCAAAACACATAACATGTCTTGGTCATAGGTGACTCCATAGTGAGACATATAGATGCCTCCCTCACCAGACTGGACAAGGAGAAGGCTACAGTCAGCTGCCTAATCAGGTACAAGGATCCAACAAATCACACACGCACTCAAGCCACTCAAGTACCGTTATGACTGCGTCATACTCCATGTTAGAGTGAATGAGTTGAGACGTACCTCTCTGGACTATGTGAAGAGAGACATGATGGAACTCTGTGTCCCAAACAGTTATGCCCCTAGCCATAAGGAGTATCCTACCCTCACCCAGGGTGATGACAACACAAACTGATTGGCTTCAACAACTGGCTCAGCTTTTGGTGTCAAGTATATGTCAGTCTGGGAGCTGCTTTCCTATATATGGTCTGCACCTGTCTCCCCTAGGCTTTTGGATACTAGCAAAGGCCCTTGCCTCCCCCATAGTGCCTTCTATAGGCAATGTCAAAACAACAAACTTTCCAAAGAAACAAAATCTAATTGAGACAAACTTAGGGTCATGCTGCTTAATGCTAGCAGTTTAAACATGAAACTGCACTCCCTGGAAGCACTCCTCACCTTGGAGAATGCTGATGTCTGTGCATTTACTGAGATATGGTTCAAGGCCAGAGCACCCCAGCCATGCAGAGCTACAAAGCCTTCCAGACGTTCAAACCCCAAAATGAGCATGAAGGAATCAAAGGATATATCCATCTTACTAAAACCAAATATACCGAGACTCGTCAAACCGCATGACTCTCAAACTACTCCATGTCCAGCTAACCATTGGGAAAGTATCATACCACATCACAACCAGCTATAGATCCCCCCACTATGAACCAGGATAAGCACAAAATGCCTACCTTGACTTACTGGAATCCCTCGCTATACAGCCCAACACCTTAGTCATGGGATATTTCAACTATCCTTCCACAGACTGGAGGACATACAGAAGCAAAAACTTGCTCGCCCAGAGGCTCCTGAACTTTACTAACACAAATGCTCTGGATCAGATAGTCTGTACCCTCACTAGTGGAACTAATGTTCTGGACATAGTACTCAACATGAGGGGTCACTACACTTCCCCATGCGTGATGCCCTCCCTTGTTAGGCCAGACCACAAATCAGTCTCATTTGAAGTAACTTCTGGAAAGGACACCCTCAGAGGTACAAAAATTATAAAAAAACCTTCACCAAAGTTAACTACAGTGTACATGATGGTAAAAAAAGCTTCATACCATCCAGAATCGCAGACACCAATGATCACTATGCAGAAGCGTATGCAAATGTCCTGTACAAACGCTTAAGCAACTGCATAAACTCTGCTGTACCGGACCGAATCAAAACCAGGTCTTCCTGTTAAAACAAGCTACAGTGGTGGACTTCAAGACAAGCATAAACACATCATATAACAGGAGGAAGAAACTGTTGTCCAAAAGCGAGAGAGATATCACTTTGCAGAGGAATAGCTCCCTCCTAAGCCTAAACAGGAAAATCATAAATCCTGTAAAGTCTTCTAAAACAAATAATGAAACTAAAATTGCATCCCTTGCCAAGGATAATCACAAGGCATTCTTTAACTACATCCAAATTCTGAAAAGGAATGCCCAGCTACATGCCAGACTGGTTGTAGATGGATCACTCATACTACACTGGAAGATATCACCAACATGCTTAGCTGACAGATTCAGCACAAACTCTGCTCCCCTTTACAACCTACAACATCCAAAAGCACATCTGACACCAGCCCTTTGCCAAGTACCTCTAGAGAACAGGTCATCTCTGTGCTTGCCAAGGCCAAAAACACGGCCTCAGTGGGGCCTGCAAATATCCCAGGTTGTTTACTAAATAATCTAAAACAAGACCTAGCAGACCCACTTGGTGTTCTCTTCAATCATAGCTTGAGAACTGGCTATGTGCCTGCAAAATGGAGAACATCAACAGTAATCCCCCTGTACAAAAGGGGGCCATCAACTGCCCTGGGAACTACAGACCCATAAGTCTACCAAGCTTCATCTGCAAGGCCATGGAAAGAATTATCATGGAACTATGCCCAACAAGGACATAGGTGACCTCCAAATGCTGGACCCAACCCAGTTTGACTTTGTTAAAGGGTAGACGATGCTTATTAAACCAGGTAGACTTCTTTGGGAAGACAGTGCACACAGCCCATCTCAACCTTGCCAAGGCTTTCGACAATTCCCTACTCTGGCATCACTGGGAAACTCTCCCAGATAGGGATTAACCTTTACATTACTAGATGGGTAGCCAACTGGCTCACTGACAGAACACATTCTGTTAAAATTTGTGACTTCACCTCCATCAGTAGACCCATCAACCAGTGGAGTACCACAGTGGTCTGTGCTGGGCCTCTTACTGTTTGTCATCTATTTCACAGAAATCCAGGCCAAAGTAGATGGCCTTTGGCTGACCAAGTTCACTGATGATTGCAAACTGGGAACAATCATCGAGTCCCCCAGTGATGTCAACACATTACAAGGGCCAACACACACAAATTAATGATACCAAGGCCATGGTCTAAAACTAAATGCAAAAAAGAAAAAAATGCATTATTATTCCCTTTGACAAAACAGAATTCCCTACAAATTACAATACCCCCTTGAGTTCCAACCCAGTGCTGCGAGACTTGGGAACACAGGTTAATAGCAATCTAAACTTTGACCCCAAAGTTTCCACAGTGGTAAGGAAAGCCTTCTACGTAGCGCACCTCATAAGCAAGGGCATAGTATCCAGATCAAGGGATGTTATAATTCCACTGTACTAGACTCTCATCAGACCAGCAATACAGTACAATGCACACTTCTGCATGTACCTCACCAGACCTACAGCAGCTAGAGAGACCTCAGAGGTTTCTCGCTAAGAAAATACAGGGATTCCAAACCATGACCTACATAGACAGGCTGAAAGCCCCATCACTTTACAATGTATTTTATAGGCTGTTGAGACATGACTTGTGTCTGGTCTACAGGGCAATCCCCAATCCTGCCCTAATGGAAATTCTGCACATACGCAAGTCAAATGGCTCAAGAGTCACTCGCTCTAGGGATCTCAACCTAGACTGTGACATTATCAGATCATGCTGGGGAGCGAGATAGGTCTACTACTTCTCTGGAATAGACTCCCTATTCATGTAAAACAGAGCTCCTCACTGACCCTATTCAAAAGCAACCTAGATAACGGGCTGGTGGACTGCAAATTTGCCCCCCTGGTGTGGCACCCATGTCCCTCATGGACAGGGGTAGCCAGTGTTAATTACTGAACCACTCTGTTCATAACTTCATTCTTCGAACTACCCAAAAAAGAACAAATGGGGTTACTTGGGATTAACATGACAAGGCTTGTAAAGGCTCTAGAGTTGCTAGCCTAGAAACCTCCTATGAACCTATGACCACTGGATGGAAAAAATCACAAATCCACCCCTGGTCTGGCTCCCATGCTTATGATGGACAGAGACTTTAAGTAAAATGTTTTCCAATTAGCACACCCCCCACCCACAAATC